>NC_088225.1:21516434-21576434 GCF_036934945.1 Oncorhynchus masou masou | reverse complement strand
TGGGGGGCCAGAGCAGCGAACAGTTTTGACTGGGCTGAGCGGGAACTGTACTTCCTCAGTGGTAGGGAGGCGAGCAAGCCAGAGGTGGATGAACGCAGTGCCCTTGTTTGGGTGTAGGGCCTGATCAGAGCCTGGAGGTACTGCGGTGCCGTTCCCCTCACAGCTCCGTAGGCAAGCACCATGGTCTTGTAGCGGATGCGAACTTCAACTGGAAGCCAGTGGATAGAGCGGAGGAGCGGGGTGACGTGAGAGAACTTGGGAAGGTTGAACACCAGACGGGCTGCGGCGTTCTGGATGAGTTGTAGGGGTTTAATGGCACAGGCAGGGAGCCCAGCCAACAGCGAGTTGCAGTAATCCAGACGGGAGATGACATGTGCCTGGATTAGGACCTGCGCCGCTTCCTGTGTGAGGCAGGGTCGTATTCTGCGGATGTTGTAGAGCATGAACCTACAGGAACGGGCCACCGCCTTGATGTTAGTTGAGAACGACAGGGTGTTGTCCAGGATCACGCCAAGGTTCTTAGCGCTCTGGGAGGAGGACACAATGGAGTTGTCAACCGTGATGGCGAGATCATGGAACGGGCAGTCCTTCCCCGGGAGGAAGAGCAGCTCCGTCTTGCCGAGGTTCAGCTTGAGGTGGTGATCCGTCATCCACACTGATATGTCTGCCAGACATGCAGAGATGCGATTCGCCACCTGGCCATCAGAAGGGGAAAGGAGAAGATTAATTGTGTGTCGTCTGCATAGCAATGATAGGAAAGACCATGTGAGGTTATGACAGAGCCAAGTGACTTGGTGTATAGCGAGAATAGGAGAGGGCCTAGAACAGAGCCCTGGGGGACACCAGTGGTGAGAGCGCGTGGCGAGGAGACAGATTCTCGCCACGCCACCTGGTAGGAGCGACCTGTCAGGTAGGACGCAATCCAAGCGTGGGCCGCGCCGGAGATGCCCAACTCGGAGAGGGTGGAGAGGAGGATCTGATGGTTCACAGTATCGAAAGGCAGCCGATAGGTCTAGAAGGATGAGAGCAGAGGAGAGAGAGTTAGCTTTAGCAGTGCGGAGCGCCTCCGTGATACAGAGAAGAGCAGTCTCAGTTGAATGACTAGTCTTGAAACCTGACTGATTTGGATCAAGAAGGTCATTCTGAGAGAGATAGCGGGAGAGCTGGCCAAGGACGGCACGTTCAAGAGTTTTGGAGAGAAAAGAAAGAAGGGATACTGGTCTGTAGTTGTTGACATCGGAGGGATCGAGTGTAGGTTTTTTCAGAAGGGGTGCAACTCTCGCTCTCTTGAAGACGGAAGGGACGTAGCCAGCGGTCAGGGATGAGTTGATGAGCGAGGTGAGGTAAGGAGAAGGTCTCCGGAAATGGTCTGGAGAAGAGAGGAGGGGATAGGGTCAAGCGGGCAGGTTGTTGGGCGGCCGCCCGTCACAAGAAGCGAGATTTCATCTGGAGAGAGAGGGGAGAAAGAGGTCAGAGCACAGGGTAGGGCAGTGTGAGCAGAACCAGCGGTGTCGTTTGACTTAGCAAACGAGGATCGGATGTCGTCGACCTTCTTTTCAAAATGGTTGACGAAGTCATCTGCAGAGAGGGAGGAGGGGGGAGGGGGAGGAGGATTCAGGAGGGAGGAGAAGGTGGCAAAGAGCTTCCTAGGGTTAGAGGCAGATGCTTGGAATTTAGAGTGGTAGAAAGTGGCTTTAGCAGCAGAGACAGAGGAGGAAAATGTAGAGAGGAGGGAGTGAAAGGATGCCAGGTCCGCAGGAGGCGAGTTTTCCTCCATTTCCGCTCGGCTGCCCGGAGCCCTGTTCTGTGAGCTCGCAATGAGTCGTCGAGCTACGGAGCGGGAGGGAGGACCGAGCCGGCCTGGAGGATAGGGGACATAGAGAGTCAAAGGATGCAGAAAGGGAAGAGAGGAGGGTTGAGGAGGCAGAATCAGGAGATAGGTTGGAGAAGGTTTGAGCAGAGGGAAGAGATGATAGGATGGAAGAGGAGAGAGTAGCGGGGGAGAGAGAGCGAAGGTTGGGAGCGCGATACCATCCGAGTAGGGGCAGTGTGGGAAGTGTTGGATGAGAGCGAGAGGAAAAGGATACAAGGTAGTGGTCGGAGACTTGGAGGGGAGTTGCAATGAGGTTAGTGGAAGAACAGCATCTAGTAAAGATGAGGTCGAGCGTATTGCCTGCCTTGTGAGTAGGGGGAAGGTGAGAGGGTGAGGTCAAGAGGAGAGGAGTGGAAAGAAGGAGGCAGAGAGGAATGAGTCAAAGGTAGACGTGGGGAGGTTAAAGTCGCCCAGGACTGTGAGAGGTGAGCCGTCCTCAGGAAAGGAGCTTATCAAGGCATCAAGCTCATTGATGAACTCTCCGAGGAACCTGGAGGCGATAAATGATAAGGATGTTAAGCTTGAAAGGGCTGGTAACTGTGACAGCATGGAATTCAAAGGAGGCGATAGACAGATGGGTAAGGGGAGAAGAGAGAATGACCACTTGGGAGAGATGAGGATCCCGGTGCCACCACCCCGCTGACCAGAAGCTCTCGGGTGTGCGAGAACACGTGGGCGGATGAAGAGAGAGCAGTAGGAGTAGCAGTGTTATCTGTGGTGATCCATGTTTCCGTCAGTGCCAAGAAGTCGAGGGACTGGAGGGAGGCATAGGCTGAGATGAACTCTGCCTTGTTGGCCGCAGATTGGCAGTTCCAGAGGCTACCGGAGACCTGGAACTCCACGTGGGTCGTGCGCGCTGGGACCACCAGATTAGGGTGGCCGCGGCCACGCGGTGTGGAGCGTTTGTATGGTCTGTGCAGAGAGGAGAGAACAGGGATAGATAGACACATAGTTGACAGGCTACAGAAGAGGCTACGCTAATGCAAAGGAGATTGGAATGACAAGTGGACTACACGTCTCGAATGTTCAGAAAGTTAAGCTTACGTAGCAAGAATCTTATTGACTAAAATGATTGAAATGATACAGTACTGCTGGAGTAGGCTAGCTGGCAGTGGCTGCGTTGTTGACTTTGTAGGCTAGCTGGCAGTGGCTGCGTTGTTGACACTACACTAATCAAGTCGTTCCGTCGAGTGTAATAGTTTCTACAGTGCTGCTATTCGGGGGCTAGCTGGCTAGCTAGCAGTGTTGATTACGTTACGTTACGTTAAAAGAACGACAATAGCTGGCTAGCTAACCTAGAAAATCGCTCTAGACTACACAATTGTCTTAGATACAAAGACGGCTATGTAGCTAGCTAGCTACGATCAAACAAATCAAACCGTTGTACTGTAATGAAGTGAAATGAAAATGTGATACTACCTGTGGAGCGAAGCGGAATGTTGACCGGGTTGTTGAAGTTCTATTCGGTAGACGTTGGCTAGCTGTTGGCTAGCTAGCTAGCAGTATCTCCTACGTTAAGGACGACAAATAGCTGGCTAGCTAACCTCGGTAAATTAAGATAATCACTCTAAGTCTACACACTCTAAACTACACAATTATCTTGGATACGAAGACAGCAAAGACAACTATGTAGCTAGCTAACACTACACTAATCGAGTCGTTCAGTTGAATGTAATAGTTTCTACAGTGCTGGTAGACGGTAGACGTTAGCTAGCTGCTGGGCAGATTAACCTACTTTGGTGCAAAAAGTGCAAATCAATCCCAGAACACCAGCAAAGGACCTTGTGAGGATGATGGAGGAAACAGGTACAAAAGTATCTCTATCCACAGTAAAACGAGTCCTATATCGACATAACCCAGCAAGGAAGAAGTCACTGCTCTAAAACCGCCATAAAAAACACCAAACTACTGTTTGCAACTGCACAAGGGGACAAAGATAGTACTTTTTGGAGAAATGTCCTCTGGTCTGATGAAACAAAAATAGAACTGTTTGGCCATAATGACCATCATTATGTTTGGAGGAAAAATAGATGGCATCATGCGGTAGGAAAATTATGTGTATATATTGCAGCAACATCCCAAGACATCAGTCAGGAAGTTATAGCTTGGTTGCAAATGGGTCTTCCAAATTACAATGACCTCAAGCATACTTCCAAAGTTGTGGCAAAATGGCTTAAGGACAACAAAATCAAGGTACCAAATACCAATTGAGTGTATGTAAACCGACTGGGAATGTGATGAAAGAAATAAAAACTGAAATAAATCATTCTCTCTGACATTTCACATTCTTAAAATAAAGTGGTGATCCTAACTGACCTAAGACGGGGAATTTTTACTAGGATTAAATAGGAATTGTGAAAAACTAAGTTGAAATGTATTTGGATAAGGTGTATGTAAACTTCCGACTTCAACTGTATAATCCACCAAAAGTTGGCCTATCTGAAATATGAAAATTATCAATTAAATTATCTGCCTATTGTTCTGGCAAAGATGAGCCTGTACCCTGATGAAGACAGCTTGTCTGTTGAAACGTTGGACATAAAAAAAAAAAAAAAAAATAATTTTAGCATCTGAGCTTCTAGGGTGTGCGGCCCTCCTTCATTCTTCAAAGATGAACCTGTAGCAGATGGATCAATGTAGGTAGACTACTCTGTTTTTGCCAGGCAAACCAGAGAAAATTAAGTTATTTCTTTCTGGTCAGTTTCACACTCACGACCCCCCAAAACCTTCTCAGTGTGCTACTATAGCTCACACAACCTGTGTTGATTGACGGTTTGCTGGTCCAATCAGAGGGACGAGTGTGCATTTCACTAGCAAATCTTTTTTGTTGTTGTCTGCAAGTGTGATACTGAATGAGTGACAGAAAACAAGTGACCAAACGTTACAAAACCTGGCCAGATAAGTCATCAGTCTCAAGTCTAAGTCGAGTCCCAAGTCTTGAGGCTCCAAGTCGAAGTCAAGTCTCAAGTTGTTTTATTTTCTATGAAGTTGACTCTCAAGTCATCAAATCTGTGACTTAAACCTGACTCGAATTCATGTCTTGTGACCTCTGGTTTTGTGTGTGTATTCTGTCATAGGTCTCCACAATGCTACTACTAGGGTCTGTGTGGGTGTATTCTCATAGGTCCCCATATCTCTGTGTGTGTGTGTGCGTGTGTGTGTGTGTGGCATTACCTTGAAGGATTGAACAAAGGTCCAGAGCAGGATGCGGATGGTCTCTCCCTGCCGGAGCAGTTTGATGAGCCTGGCAGCCCTGAACAGTCTCAGGAAACTCAAGTTGATGAAGTTATTCTACAACCCCACAGTATGACCAGACACAAGAGTGTGTGAGAGAGAGAAATAGAGATAGAAAGAGAGACGTGGGAGGGGTGAGGGGAAAGAAGGAAGGAGAGATGGAAAAAGGGGGAAGAGAGGGATGGAAAGATAGAGGCAGGGACAAATAGAGGGAGAAAAGTGTGGAGAAAAGGAGGTAGAGAGGAGAAGCTTATCACTTGCCATGCAATGTTAGATAACTATTTCCTGTCCTAAAACAAACCAAACCATAAAAGCAGGGGAAAAGTTCAAAAACAAACTGAGGAGGATTCAAAATCAACAGAAAAGCAACCAAACAGAACTGGAATCAAATGCAAACCAAACCAAAAGAATTCAAGGCTTGTAACAGGCTCGGGCATATCCAAGGAGTTAGAAGAAGGGAATCAATACAGAGGAAAGGAAAATCATATGTTCAAAACCTAACCATTGTCACCCAATTGGGCAGTAAGTAGTAGCAGTAGGTAGAAAGTAGTAGTAGTACTAGTTTGTAGTAGCAGTAGTAGTTGGTCGTAGTGGTAGTAGTAGTAGTAGCTTGAAGTAGTAGTAATAGTTGGTAGTACTGGTAGTAGTAGTAGTTTGTACTAATAGTAGTAGTAGTAGTTGGTAGTAGTGGTAGTAGTAGTCAAAGTAGTTTGTAGTAGTAGCTGGTAGTAGTGGTAGTAGTAATAGTAGTAGTTTGTAGTCGTAGTAGTAGTAGTAGGTCCCCACAATGCTCAGATATAATGGCGCAGGAGGGGATGGCTCCTAACCAACTGCTATTTTGTTTGTTTTTTCGCATTGTTTGTAACTAATTTTGTACATAATTTGCTGCTACCATCTCTTATGACCGAAAAGAGCTTCTGGACAGAACAGCGATTACTCACCTCGAACTGGAGAAAGATTTTTTCCTGCTTTGTCAAGACAAGGCCCAAATCCCCATAATCAGTGTGAAGAAAAGATGGAGAAAAAGGGGGAGGAGGGCAGGGTGCCTTTTAAGAATTTGCCGAAGAGTAGGTAAACCACCGCTACCCTCCATATTATTGGCCAGCATGCAATCATTGCAAAACAAACGGGACAATCTACGATTAAGACTATCCTACCAACGGCACATTAAAAATGTAATATCTTATGTTTCACCAAGGCATGGCTGAATGACAAAACGTATAATATAGAGCTGGATGGCTTCTCTGTGCATCGGCAGGACAGAGCAGCTACAACTGGTAAGATGAGGGGCAGAGGTGTGTGTCTATTTGTCAATAACTGCTAGTGCGCAATGTCTAATATTAAAGAAGTCTCGAGGTATTGCTCGCCTGGGATAGAATACCCCATGATAAGCTGTAGACCACACTATCTACCAAGAGAGTTCTCATCTATATTATTCGTAGCCGTCTATTTACCATCACAAACCGATGCTGGCACTAAGACCGCACTCAACGAGCTGTATAAGGCCATAAGCAAACAAGAAAATGCTCATCCAGAAGCGGCGCTCCTACTGGCCGGGGACTTTAATTGCAGGCAAATTTAAATCTGTTTTACCTCATTTATACCAGCATGTTAAAAGTACAACCAGAGGGGAAAAAAAACTCTAGACCACTTTTACTCCACACACAGAGATGCATACAAAGCTCTCCCTCGCCCTCCATTTGGCAAATCTGACCACAATTCAATCCACCTGATTCCCGCTTACAAGCAAAAAAAAAGCAGGAAGTACCAGTCACTTGCTCATTACGGAAGAGGTCAGACGACGCGGATGATACGCTACAGGACTGTTTTGCTAGCACAGACTGGAATATGTTCCGGGATTCATCCAATGTCATTGAGGAGTATACCACCTTAGTCTCCAGCTTCATCAATAAGTGCATCGACGACGACATTCCCACAGTGACCATACATTCCCACATATTTCCCAACCAGAAGCCAAGGATTATAGGCAACATCCGCACTGAGCTAAAGGCTAGAGCGGGACACTTATCCAGACGCTTATAAGAAATCCCGTGATGCCCTCAGACGAACCATCAAACAGGCAAAGTGTCAATACATGACCAAAATTGAATCCTACTACACCGGCTCCGACGCTCATCGGACATGACAGGGCTTGAAAAATATTACAGACAACAAAGGGAAACTCAGCCGTGAGCTGCCCAGTTACGCGAGCCTACCAGACGAGCTAAATTCCTTTTATGCTCGCTTCGAGTTAAGCAACACTGAAGCATGACTGAGAGCACCAGCTGTTCCAGACGACTGTGGGACCCTGCTCTCCGTAGCTGATATGAGTAAGACCTTTAAACAGGGCAACATTCACAATTACCTCGACTAACCTGTAACCCCGCACATTGACTTGGTACAGCCTCGTTATTGTTATGTAATTTTAGTAAATATTTTCTTAACTCTATTTGGACTGCATTGTTGGTTAAGGGCTTGTAAGTAAGCATTTCACGGTATTCAGCGCATGTTTTTAATTTTAATTGTATTTATTTAACCTTTATTTAACTAGGCAAGTCAGTTAAGAACAAATTCTTATTTACAATGACGGCCTACCCGGGAACCGTGGGTTAACTGCAACCTTTCGGTAATTGGCCCAACGCTCTAACCACTAGGCTACCTGCCGCTCCCCACTTGAGGCTACCTGCCGCATGTGATCAATTAAATTTGATTTGAGTAGTAGTAGTAGTAGCAGTAGTATGAGTAATAGTAGTAGTAGAAGTACTAGCAGTAGTAGTAGTAGTAGCAGTACTAGCAGTAGTAGTAGTAGTAGCAGTACTAGCAGTAGTAGTAGTAGTAAATAGTAATAGTAGTAGTAATAGTAGCAGCAGTAGTAGTTAGTAGTAGTAGTAGTAGTTAGTAGTAGTAGTAGTAGTAGTAGTAGTGGGTGCAGGGAACCGTTTTTCTTGTAAATACAACCAAATGCACTGATCCTCAAGGCAAATGCACCATCCGCACAATATGGAACTAGCTAGATCACAGCAAGTCCTCTCCTCCACAAGGGATTGGCTTGTTTTAGTCCTGTGACACTATAAAGTCAGGTTCGATTCCATTTCAGTTCAGTTCACTCAATTCAGAGGATAAAATTAGATAACATTTAATTAATAAAATTGAAAATTGTCCACTGTTGCTTTAAGAGGACTCCTGAATTTCAAGTCACCTCCTGAAATAACAGAATTTACATGGAATTGAACCCAACCTTTCTTGCGTCACAGGCAGAGAAAGGGAAGGGGGAGTGGGGTTCTGAGTTGAAGGACAAACTGCAAATACTGTATATTGATGATATTTAGAAATATAATATATAACTCCATATTCATAGGGCGAATCATACGACTTCGTCTTGCTCAAATTATTACACACATAATGGTGAAAGCATTTGTAAAAACCACTACAGAAATAAAACTGTACTTGATCACTGTAAACTATGTGTGTGATGCTCACAGTCCTATTTGATTACTGTAAACTATGTGTGTGATGCTCACTGTCCTATTTGATTACTGTAAACTATGTGTGTGATGCTCACTGTCCTATTTGATCACTGTAAACTATGTGTGTGATGTTCACTGTCCTATTTGATTACTGTAAACTATGTGTGTGATGTTCACTGTCCTATTTGATTACTGTAAACTATGTGTGTGATGCTCACTGTCCTATTTGATTACTGTAAACTATGTGTGTGATGTTCACTGTCCTATTTGATTACTGTAAACTATGTGTGTGATGCTCACTGTCCTATTTGATCACTGTAAACTATGTGTGTGATGTTCACTGTCCTATTTGATTACTGTAAACTATGTGTGTGATGCTCACTGTCCTATTTGATTACTGTAAACTATTGTGTGATGCTCACTGTCCTATTTGATCACTGTAAACTATGTGTGTGATGTTCACTGTCCTATTTGATTACTGTAAACTATGTGTGTGATGCTCACTGTCCTATTTGATCACTGTAAACTATGTGTGTGATGCTCACTGTCCTATTTGATTACTGTAAACTATGTGTGTGATGCTCACTGTCCTATTTGATCACTGTAAACTATGTGTGTGATGCTCACTGTCCTATTTGATTACTGTAAACTATGTGTGTGATGCTCACTGTCCTATTTGATCACTGTAAACTATGTGTGTGATGCTCACTGTCCTATTTGATTACTGTAAAACTATGTTTGTGATGCTCACGGTCCTATGATGTGCATGGTCCTTCAACCCTCTACCAAGCGAAGGGTTCTGGGTTAGAGAGGGCTTGGCAGTAGGCACCTTCAGCTCCCATCAAGAGCATGTTCACTATGGCATTGCAACACAAGCCTATGTGCGTGTATTTATTAGGCTATGTACTGTTGTGTGTGTGTCTATGTGTGTGTAGGTCAGTGTCCATGTATGTCTGGGTGTGTTTAACTTATGTGTCTATGAGTAGTATACGTGTGTGCCATCCCTGCCAGAGACATGCAGTCGGGCAGCATGCACAGTAGCCCGGTCCGCCATGGGTGAAGCTTTAGACCCAGTCACTCTGTGTACTCCTGTCACACCTTGCTCCCCTGGCTCTCACAGACACTAGCATGTGTGTGTGTGTGTGTGTGTGTGTGTGTGTGTGTGTGTGTGTGTGTGTGTGTGTGTGTGTGTGACTGTTTTTAAGGAATGTAAGCAGTGGTGCATGTCTAGTGATTGTGAGGGTGTTGTCCAGGCTGTGTCCTAATAGACTTGACCAGCTTCCGTTCCTTTCCTACATTACCACAGATCTGATAGAATACTTTTACAACACATTTGTTCTTCCTTCCCTCCTTGAAATAATCACTGATTGAACATGATCAGATTAGCGAGAGCAGGAGTTCCACCACATAGCTACATAAAGGTAACTGCCAAAATAGAGGAAACACCAACGTAAAGCGTTGTAGTAGGGTGTTGGGCCACCACGAGCTGCCAGAACAGCTTCAATGTGTCTGGAACTCTATTGGAGGGATTTAATGCCATTCTTCCATGAGACAATTCCATTACTCCTGTCTCAGGCGTCGCTCGATTTTCATGCTAAACAAATCATTCAGTGACCACTCGTGCCCTGTGGATGGGGGTATTGTCATCCTGGAAGAGGTCACTCCCATCAAGACAGAAAGGTTGAAGGGGATCATTCAGAAAGGCTGTGTATTTATTGCAGTTTACGTTGCCTTCTAAAGGGATGAGTGAACCATTCCAGGAAAAGGCACCCCACACCATAACAGAGCTGCCAGAAGCCTCATTTATTTTGGATCAGATCAGTCAGATCAGAGCTGTGATCACTTCAAGGAAGGGAGGAAGGAAGGATGCATTTGAATAGTATTAAATCAGAACCTGAAGGGTATTAGGACAATGACTACTGGCCAATTCCAAATTGACCTCAAGCCCCTCTAGGTCTATCACGTATAGATCTGAAAGCATTGGATTGGTATCAGTAATCTGACAACGAACCCATCCACATAGGCTAGGTGGAATATTAGCTAAATCCTATCTGATCCTTTTAGATCTATACAAGGGGTAGTCCATTTGGGATTGGTCGAATGTCTCTGTCCGGTGACTGGGAGCAGGAGGTCAGTTGAGTCATCTTGTCAAACCTGGGTCAGAGATCAAAGGTCAGGAGTCACTGCCAGGGTGAGGAGTCGAGCAACATGCATCACCACAGCCACACCAGGAAATGGATGCAGTAATTAAAGTATCTCCAAAAAAGTACAAACCATCTACATGTGGATGTTGCAGATGACATGGTTTATAGCGGCATTTTTGGAGGTTGATTTAACAAAGAGTGCGATTGGCCAGGCCAGGTTTCATGGATGGACACATAGTGCATTTTGATTGGATGAATTCGTCAGAAGGAAGAGGGACGAAGTAGTTGCCATTAAGTAGCGTAGAGTTAAAGAAAGCATGTGAAAAAAGATAAAACAGGAAATGAATTTTCATTATGTACACTCATTATTACTGAGTTCAGTTCAGTCATAACACTGCCTCCATACATACAACAGTTCAGTCATAACACTGCCTCCATACATACAACAGTTCAGTCATAACACTGCCTCCATACATACAACAGTTCAGTCATAACACTGCCTCCATACATACAACAGTTCAGTCATAACACTGCCTCCATACATACAACAGTTCAGTCATAACACTGCCTCCATACATACAACAGTTCAGTCATAACACTGCCTCCATACATACAACAGCAGGGATATCAACGACTAGGAAACAGATGAAGTTCAAAAAATATATTATGAGATTACTCCTAACATGAGATTACTTTTAACATGAAATTACTCCTAACATGAGATTACTTTTAACATGAGATTACTTTTAACATCCACACACTAACAAGCTTCCATTGGACTGCGAGGAAAATGAACATGATTGTCAAGTCTAAATCAGACTTGACAATGTGTTTGAATCAGCGCAATGGCAACTACAGCTTTAATTTGAGCTGACCCAAATTAAAGGCTGCTTTGATGGACTACCACTGGACTGATCCAAGAACAGGGCTTGCTTTTTCATGTTCAAAGGTCCCTCTCAATCAAATGGTGTCTCGGACTGGTCTGAGGTCAGTTTAGAGAAGAGGAACCAATTCCACCTGATTGTTTGCCATTAACATCCACTGCCAGTACCACCTGGTAGGACGGCTTATAGAGCATAGTTGGGGACAGGAGTTTTTCCTCACCTTAAGAACTGACAGGAAAAACGAGGGTCTAGTTCAAGTCATGTAGTCAGGAAAAACTCTTGCCACTACTAAGATATTATGTAATCATAATATACATGATATAACATCATGTCAAAATACTATACCCATTGAAATAAAATCTTATTTGATTTCTATGATTATGCCTGTGGTCACCAACCTTTGTCATGCAGAGCTACATGATGTTCAAGCTTTTGTTCCAGCCCAGCAGTAACACACCTGATTCAACCAATCAATATCCCGGTGAGGAGTTAAAGGTTTAATCAGATCTGTTGGTGCTGGGCTGGTTATAAACACATATAGCTCTCCAGGACCTGGGTTGATAGAGTTTAGGGGTTTTTAATGGAAACAAAGGTATAGCTGTCAGGACTGTCTCAGAGACACACAACATTCAAAAACAATATTCATATTTCATAATATGGTTTATAAAGGCATTACAACACACACACACTCACATGCATGCACGAGTGTACGCACACACACCACATTACCTGCCTGAATACCTGAATAACTAGTGTGCCTACCTCATTGGCTAACATTTTTCACTATCCAACTGGTTGCTAAGTGGTTGCCTGGCTAGAGGAACAGTCTGATTGGCCAGATTGTTTTGAGGCTGGTTATTTGATTGGCTGTCAGGTTACCTAGCAGATCAGTAGAGTAGCCTGTGTGTGTACGTGCATGTGTGTGTGTGTGTGTGTGTGTGTGTGTGTGTGTGTGTGTGTGTGTGTGTGTGTGTGTGTGTGTGTGTGTGTGTGTGTGTGTGTGTGTGTGTGTGTGTGTGTGTGTGTTAGTGCGTGCGTGCGTGCGTGCGTGCGTGCGTGCGTGCGTGCGTGCGTGCGTGCGTGCGTGCGTGTGTGTGTGTGTGTGTGTGTGTTAGTCTCCTGAGTATTGTCAGTGGTGGCTGGGCTACCATGATCCAGGTCTCTGTGCTCTGCTCTCCATCAACTGGGACAATTATGTAAGGCTTTCAAAATATGTTCATGCTTCACTGAGCAATGCAAGATCCTGTACACTACAGTCTCTGCCCCTGCTCTCTTTCTATCTGCCCCCCCTCTCTCTCTTTCTACCTGTCCACCCCCCTCTCTCTCTACCTGCATCACTCTCTTTACCTCTCTCTCTCTCTCTCTCTCTCTCCCTCTCTACTTGTCTCACTCTCTTTACCTCTCCCCCTTACTCACTCTCTCTCTCTCTCTGCCTCTCTCACTCTCCCACTCATACCACTGAACTTGCTGACACACCATTTCCCTTTCCCACTGTTAATTCCCCCTGCCTCCTCACTTACCCCGAGCTCAGTCACTAAAATATCTGTAATGCTGCCCAGGACTGTCACACAGTCAAAAATGTTCCAGGCATCTTTGAAGTAATTCTGTGGGCAGAAGAGAAAGAGGGAGGGGGAAGGGAGGGAAACAAAGAAAGAGTAGGAAGAAAGGAAAGAGATTGAGGAGAGAAAGGACAAAAAAAGTCAGTGTCAGACGGCAACAGGCCATAGATTAGACGAGATAAAATGAACGCCAGTTATGCCATATTGAAGTCATTCCAGCAGCATGTATGACTAGAGTCTGAGAGAAAGAGAGTTAGTTGGTTGGCTTGTTGGTTGGTTGGTTGGCTGGTTGGTTGGTTGGTTGGTTGGTTGGCTGGCTGGCTGGCTGGTTGGCTGGTTGGTTGGTTGAAAAAGAGAAGGGATCACAGGATTGTGGTACATACTGTATTGTGACTGCTGCTGCAGTAGAATCCCTTTGTTGGGTGCCATGTATAAGCCTGCAGCCTAACTGTGCATTAGACAGAACTAATTAAAACACCATACTCTCTGTGCATTAGGACAGAACTAATTAAAACACCATACTCTCTGTGCATTAGGACAGAACTAATTAAAACACCATACTCTCTGTGCATTAGGACAAAACTAATTAAAACACCATACTCTCTGTGCATTAGGACAAAACTAATTAAAACACCATACTCTCTGTGCATTAGGACAGAACTAATTAAAAGACCATACTCTCTGTGCATTAGGACAGAACTAATTAAAACACCATACTCTCTGTGCATTAGGACATAACTAATTAAAACAGCATACTCTCTGTGCATTAGGACAGAACTAATTAAAACACCATACTCTCTGTGCATTAGGACATAACTAATTAAAACACCATACTCTCTGTGCATTAGGACAGAACTAATTAAAACACCATACTCTCTGTGCATTAAGACATAACTAATTAAAACACCATACTCTCTGTGCATTAGGACAGAACTAATTTTAACACCATACTCTCTGTGCATTAGGACAGAACTAATTAAAACACCATACTCTCTGTGCATTAGGACAGAACTAATTAAAACACCATACTATCTGTGCATTAGGAAAGAACTAATTAAAACACCATACTCTCTGTGCATTAGGACAGAACTAATTAAAACACCATACTCTCTGTGCATTAGGACAGAACTAATTAAAACACCATACTCTCTGTGCATTAGGACAGAACTAATTAAAACACCATACTCTCTGTGCATTAGGACAAAACTAATTAAAACACCATACTCTCTGTGCATTAGGACAGAACTAATTAAAACACCATACGATCTGTGCATTAGGAAATAACTAATTAAAACACCATACTCTCTGTGCATTAGGACATAACTAATTAAAACACCATACTCTCTGTGCATTAGGACAGAACTAATTAAAACACAATACTCTCTGTGCATTAGGACAGAACTAAATATAACAACATACTCTCTGTGCATTAGGACAGAACTAATTAAAACACCATACTCTCTGTGCATTAGGACAGAACTAATTAAAACACCATACTCTCTGTGCATTAGGACATAACTAAATATAACAACATACTCTCTGTGCATTAGGACAGAACTATTTAAAACACCATACTCTCTGTGCATTAGGACAAAACTAATTAAAACACCATACTCTCTGTGCATTAGGACAGAACTAAATATAACAACATACTCTCTGTGCATTTTCACTAGGCATGTATGTCTGTGTGTGTATTTACCTGTGTGTGTCTCTTTGTTCCTGTTCCACTAAATCTTTACCATCCCTAAAATCCCTGACTCTCCTTTTTATTAGTCTCTGTCTCTCTCTCTCTGCATGTTGGGAGTGTTTGGTGCATGCTGGGAATTGTATGAGCGAGTGCGAGTGTTGTCTGGAGTTTCCTTTTCTTGGTGGTTTGCCTTTTTCTATGCATGATTAAGGTTATTATTGCCCATGTCACTTCGGCACGGCTTTAGGTGTGTTACTGAAGCTACTGTCACTGTGGAGTTTCTGGTCGCCGTAGGAGAGAAGGTAGGCTATGAGAATATTGCTTATGCGTCAAGGATGAATAAAGCGGTGGTGGTACTTCTTAAAGAAGAGTGTCTGGTTGATCGTATGGTTGAGCATGGTGTACTTCTTAAAGAAGAGCGTCTTGTTGATCGTATGGTTGAGCATGGCGTACTTCTTAAAGAAGAGCGTCTTGTTGATCGTATGGTTGAGCATGGCGTACTTCTTAAAGAAGAGCGTCTTGTTGATCGTATGGTTGAGCATGGCGTACTTCTTAAAGAAGAGCGTCTTGTTGATCGTATGGTTGAGCATGGCGTACTTCTTAAAGAAGAGCGTCTTGTTGATCGTATGGTTGAGCATGGCGTACTTCTTAAAGAAGAGCGTCTTGTTGATCGTATGGTTGAGCATGGCGTACTTCTTAAAGAAGAGTGTCTTGTTGATCGTATGGTTGAGCATGGCGTACTTCTTAAAGAAGAGCGTCTTGTTGATCGTATGGTTGAGCATGGCGTACTTCTTAAAGAAGAGCGTCTTGTTGATCGTATGGTTGAGCATGGCGTACTTCTTAAAGAAGAGCGTCTTGTTGATCGTATGGTTGAGCATGGCGTACTTCTTAAAGAAGAGCGTCTTGTTGATTGTATGGTTGAGCATGGTGTACTTCTTAAAGAAGAGCGTCTTGTTGATCGTATGGTTGAGCATGGTGTACTTCTTAAAGAATAGCGTCTTGTTGATCGTATGGTTGAGCATGGTGTACTTCTTAAAGAAGAGCGTCTTGTTGATCGTATGGTTGAGCATGGCGTACTTCTTAAAGAAGAGAGTCTTGTTGATTGTATGGTTGAGCATGGTGTACTTCTTAAAGAAGAGCGTCTTGTTGATCGTATGGTTGAGCATGGCGTACTTCTTAAAGAAGAGCGTCTTGTTGATCGTATGGTTGAGCATGGCGTACTTCTTAAATGGTTGAAGT
Organism: Oncorhynchus masou masou; assembly: GCF_036934945.1. Lineage (NCBI taxonomy): Eukaryota > Metazoa > Chordata > Actinopteri > Salmoniformes > Salmonidae > Oncorhynchus > Oncorhynchus masou. The sequence goes on along the minus strand of NC_088225.1, from coordinate 21,560,347 downwards.
ACTTCTTAAAGAAGTCTTGTTGATCGTATGGTTGAGCATGGCGTACTTCTTGTTGATTAAAGAAGAGCGTCTTGTTGATCGTATGGTTGAGCATGGCGTACTTCTTAAAGAAGAGCGTCTTGTTGATCGTATGGTTGAGCATGGCGTACTTCTTAAAGTAAGCAGCGTCTTGTTGATCGTATGGTTGAGCATGGCTAGCAAGAAGAGCGTCTTGTTGATCGTATGGTTCTTAAAGAAGAGCGTCTTGTTGATCGTATGGTTGAGCATGGCGTACTTCTTAAAGAAGAGCGTCTTGTTGATCGTATGGTTGAGCATGGCGTACTTCTTAAAGAAGAGCGTCTTGTTGATCGTATGGTTGAGCATGGCGTACTTCTTAAAGAAGAGTGTCTTATTGATCGTATGGTTGAGCATGGCGTACTTCTTAAAGAAGAGCGTCTTGTTGATCGTATGGTTGAGCATGGCGTACTTCTTAAAGAAGAGCGTCTTGTTGATCGTATGGTTGAGCATGGTGTACTTCTTAAAGAAGAGCGTCTTGTTGATCGTATGGTTGAGCATGGCGTACTTCTTAAAAGAGCGTCTTGTTGAATGGTTGAGCATGGTGTACTTCTTCTTGTTGATCGTATGGTTGAGCATGGCCTACTTCTTAAAGAAGAGTGTCTTGTTGATCGTATGGTTGAGCATGGCGTACTTCTTAAAGAAGAGTGTCTTGTTGATCGTATGGTTGAGCATGGCGTACTTCTTAAAGCTATGTTTATTCAAGTTACGCAGCTTTTTTCTCCATCAACAAGGGTAACGATTTCGAATGTACCGTCGTTTATTCCCAATGAGCTATTGAAGTGTGAGTTATTGCGGTTTGGGAAGTTTGCAAGATCAATTAAGATTGTCCCATTGGGTTGCAAACACGTTGAAACCGCGTTTCAAACACCCGGTTTTGAAACAGGTTATGTCATTTACCCGGCGTTGAAACAGGTTATGACGTTTCAAACACCCGGCTTTGAAACAGGTTATGTCATTTCAAACACCCGGCTTTGAAACAGGTTATGTCGTTTCAAACACCCGGCTTTGAAACAGGTTATGTAATTTCAAACACCCCCAGGTTATGTCATTTCAAACACCCGGCTTTGAAACAGGTTATGTAATTTCAAACACCCGGCTTTGAAACAGGTTATGTAATTTCAAACACCCGGCATTGAAACAGGTTATGTAATTTCAAACACCCGGCTTTGAAACAGGTTATGTCATTTCAAACACCCGGCTTTGAAACAGGTTATGTCATTTCAAACACCCGGCTTTGAAACAGGTTATGTCATTTCAAACACCCGGCTTTGAACCAGGTTATGTGATTTCAAACACCCGGCTTTGAAACAGGTTATGTCATTTCAAACACCCGGCTTTGAACCAGGTTATGTCTTTTCGGCGACAGGTGTTTATGTTTTTAGACTCACTGGAGTCTGAAACTCTGGCACATCTGTTCTTACAGTGTCCCAGGTTGGTCCGGATGACTGACCTGATCACTAGCTGGTTCTCTGCTCTGGGAGAGCTTTTCTCTTCCCAACAGTTTATATTTTGGGCCACGGTACAGGTTTAGTCGAAGAGGTGTAATTCTCCTGCTTAATTTTGTGTCAGGGGCAGCTACATTAGCAATATGGAAGACACAAAAGAACAGTATTTGGGGACAGGGGTCTGCGGGTGTGGTGGGAATGCTGGAGGGGATGTTGGCAGCGAGACTGAGGGTTGAGTTTGCCTATTACAAAATGGTGAACAACATTGATCTGTTTATGAATATATAGGGTATTCAGAGGCTGTTGTGTAGAGTTAGTGTGGAGGAAGATTTGGTGTTGTGTTTTTAATTGATGTGTAACCACGGTTTTGTGAGTGTTTATTGTGTTGAGGGTTCCCAGACTCAATAAAGGTTATTTAAATCTAAAAACATTCTCTCTCTCTCTCTCTCTCTCTCTCTCTCTCTCTCTCTCTCTCTCTCTCTCTCTCTCTCTCTCTCTCTCCCCCTCTCTCTCTTTATCTCTCTCTCTCTCCTCTAATTATTCCCCCTCTTCTCCATATATCTTCCCACCACTCTTCCTCAAACTGTCTCCTCTGTGCCTCTCTCCTCTCCTTCACTCTCCTCTCACCCATCCCTCCCCCTATAGCCATTTGTCTCTCTCAATACCCAGGTGACTGCTACAGTACACATAGGTTATTAACTGGGAAAAACAATAATAATCTCTATACATTTATACACATACTACCAGTAGATAGTAGATAGAGAGACAGATAGACAGATCATTAGATTCAATGTAGTTAGTTACATGTAGTTAGCTAGCTGATTAGTTACATTCTCAGATCGCTATAGGACTATACTTTGAGGGCAAGCGTTGGCATGTTAGATTGATAGATTGCTTAGTTAGTTAGTTATATGTTAGTTAGTTAGTTAGTTACATCTAAAATTAATTCCTATCATCATTGGAAGACGTGTGTGACACACTTACCAGCACTCCAAAGGCGATGATCTTGAGCACACACTCCATGGAGAACAGCGAGGTGAACACGATGTTCAGGTTGGCCAGCACAGCCTCGTAGGCCGGAGAGGCTCCGTCATACTACACACACACACACACACACACACACACACACACACACACACACACACACACACACACACACACACACACACACACACACACACACACACACACACACACACACACACACACACATAGTTGCACATGCATGCATATACAAATATATGCACATAGACATACACAAGTACACAGAAATGCACAATAACACAAATACAGAGACAGAAATAAATGCATAAAGGAATATGACAAATATCATCCAAACACACACAGAGACACAGACAACCACAGACAGAGAGGAAGACACATCCATACACACACAGAGACACAGACAACCACAGACAGAGAGGAAGACACATCCAAACACACACAGAGACACAGACAACCACAGACAGAGAGGAAGACACATCCATACACACACAGAGACACAGACAACCACAGACAGAGAGGAAGACACATCCAAACACACACAGAGACACAGACAACCACAGACAGAGAGGAAGACACATCCATACACACACAGAGACACAGACAACCACAGACAGAGAGGAAGACACGTATGAAGACATATAGAGACACTCACACAGGTTAGCATACACAGAGGCAGAAACATTAGTTAAGTCAGATAGATAAATAGATAGATAGATAGATAAATAGATATATAGATAGATGGAGAGAGAGAGAGACTTCCATGTTAAGTTATATGTGTATGAGTGAAGTGAGGGTATATATGAAGTGATATAATCAGGGTGTCCAGGCTTGTTGTACCTTCATCATCAGTACGATAGTATTGAGCGCGATCATAGCCATGATCGTATACTCGAATGGCGGCGACACCACAAACTCCCACATGCGGTACTGGAAGCTCTGCTTGTTCTTAGGCATGTGTCGCGTCAGCGGTTTGGCATTAATGGCGAAGTCTATGCAGCCTCTCTGGAAACACACACATACACAGACAGACAACAATGGGTTAATATCTCACTGTAATATCTCACTGTGGTCTACTATCCTGATCCTGCACAGGATGTGTAGGCTTCTGTTCTAAAGATGAGAAGACATTCAGCAACTCTTGGTAGGACTGTTATGGCACAGTCCGAACCATGTCATCATATGTCATAACAGCTGACATAACTTGTCATAACCTGTCATAATATGGTCATAACACTGTCATGACCCATATATGTCACCTGTTGTGACATATATTTAATTATTTTATGGCTGGTTATGACACCTACATATCGGAAGAGCGATATCGTTGATGAATACAGAGAAAAGTGTCTGCCCGAGAATTGAACCCTGCGGTACCCCCATAGAGACTGCCAGAGGTCCATACAACAGCCCCTCTGATTTGTCTGCCTGATAAGTAGTTGGTGAACCAGGTGAGGCAGTCATTTGAGAAAACAAGGCTGTTGAGTCTGCCGATAAGAATACGGTTATTGACAGAGTCGAAAGCCTTGGCCAGGTCGATGAAGACGGCTGCACAGTACAATCTTTTATTGATGGCGGTTATGATATTGTTTAGTACCTTAAGCGTGGCTGAGGTGCACCCGTGACCAGCTCAGAAACCGGACTGCACAGCGGAGAAGGTACGGTGGGATTCGAAATTGTCAGTGATCTGTTTATTAACTTAGCTTTTGAAGACTTTAGAAAGGCAGGGCAGGATGGATATAGGTCTATAACAGTGTCATCCCCTTTGAAGAGGGGGATGACCGTGGCAGCTTTCCAATCTTTAGGGATCTCGGACGATACGAAAGAGAGGTTGAACAGACTGGTAATAGGGGTTGCAACAATAGCGGCGGATAATTTTAGAAAGAGAGGGTCCAGATTGTCTAGTCCACCTGATTTGTACGGGCCCAGGTTTTGCAGCTCTTTCAGAACATCTGCTATCTGGATTTGGGTGAAGGAGAAGCTGAGGTGGCTTGGGCAAGTAGCTGCATGGGGTGCAAAGCTTTTGGCTGGGGTTGGGGTAGCCAGGAGGAAATCATGGTCTCGATTATTGTGGATTTATCGGTGATGACAGTTTTACCTAGCCTCAGTGCAGTGGGCAGCTGGGAGGAGATGCTCTTGTTCTCCATGGACTTTACAGTGTCCCAAAACGTTTTAGAGTTAGAGCTACAGGATGCTAATTTCTGTTTGAAAAAGCTAGCTTTTGCTTTCCTGAATGACTGCATATATTGGTTCCTGACTTCCCTGAACAGTTGCATATTGCGGGGACTATTCGATGCTATTGCAGTCCGCCACAGGATAATGTCACGACTTCCGCCGAAGTCGGCTCCTCTCCTTGTTCGGGCGGTGTTTGGTGGTCGACGTCACCGGCTTTCTAGCCATGGCCGCTCCATTTTTCATTGATCCATTTGTTTTGTCTTGTTTTGCACACCTGGTTTGCATTTCCCAACCACACTGCATGTATTTATTCCTCAGCTCAATCTGCTCCTGCATTCATCAACAAAGCATTGGGGTAGGTGCATGTCAGACATCAGCGTGTGCGCAATTATAACTATAATTTAACATGGTCAATGTAAAAACAATTATACAACATACTGTAAACATATTGTTGACACATAGGCTGTGGTGTAATCGGATGTTTTGCGTGGTAGGTTTTGTGGGTTTCGACACTCTTATATAGGTGTATATATCTCACAATACATGTCACAACAGGTCTAAATATATGACCATATTACAAAAGGTTATGACCGTGTCATAATGTGTTATGTCGCTTGGTATCAAGTAACGTGTTACCGAAGTTTCCCATTGATTCAACATCTATATTCCACGGTGGTTCAACATCATTTCATTGAAATGACGTGGAAACAACATTGATTCAACCAGTGTGTGAAAATGTATGTTATTGTTACAACCAATGTGTTTCAGAAAATGCCTTCATCAGGATTTTGTTCTCGTCTAGAGCTTAAACATTTGACTAAACTATTTGAGACCTGCGGGACTAGGTTACACCACGGGGGGGGGGGTTGAACTCCGGCCAGCATGCTAGTCACGGTCCCAACTGAGCGGTCCAAATCTCCCTTGGATGTTTTTGTCACACTCTTAAAAGCCTGGGGTTGTTACAAATAATAGCTACAATTTTAGCGAGTGGCGCAGTGGTCTAAGACACTGCATCCCAGTGACAAAGGAGTCACTACAGACTCTGGTTCAATTCCAGGCTGTATCATAACCGGCTGTGATTGGGAATAGGGCGGTGCACAATTGGCCCAGCGTCACTCGGGTTAGGGTTTTTGCCGGAGTTGGCCGTCATTGTAAATAAGAATTTGTGTTCTTAACTGACTTGCCTAGTTAAATATATATATATTTTTAAAAACAGTATCTTTGCCATCACTTTTTCATGCAATTCTTCTCCAAACTCTCTGCCTTCTCCCTTCCACTCCTGTCCCTCTCTTCTCACCTCGTTTTTCTCTAAACTGTAATCCTCCATCATCTTGTCTCCTTGCTCCTGGAAAGTGATGATGATGAGAGCTACGAAGATATTGACGAAGAAGAAGGGGAAGACCACGAAGTACACCACGTAAAAGATGGACATCTCCATCCGGTACCCCGGGCTCGGGCCCTGATTCTCATAGGTCGCATCCACTGAATGTTTCAGCACCCTGGTGGAAGGTAGAGAGGAGAGGGATAGGGATGGTGGGGCGGTTGTGTTTGGCTGGGGGTTGTGTTTATGTGTTTGGGGGTGTGTGTATGTGTGTGTGTGTTTGAGAGAGCGAGAGAGAGATAGAGAGAGAGAGAAATAGTTTTTTTGTGTGTGTGCATGAACATGTGTCTGTGTGTCTATCAGTCTGTGTGTGTGTGTGTGCGTGCACGTGTGTGTGTGTGTCTGTACTGTGCTTACTGCGGCCACCCCTCTCCGGTAGACACGGTGAAGAGGGTGAGCAGGGCCCAAAGCACGTTGTCGTAGTGGAAATCGTACTTCTTCCACTCCCGCTTCTGCGCCTTCACTTCATTATTCCGCTCATAGACTAGATATTCGCCCCTGGAACACACAAAAAGATTGTTCATGCTTACACTGTGTGTGTGTGTGTGTGTGTGTGTGTGTGTGTGTGTGTGTGTGTGTGTGTGTGTGTGTGTGTGTGTGTGTGTGTGTGTGTGTGTGTGTGTGTGTGTGTGTCTACATCATGTGTCCATCATGTCTCCTGACCTGCAATCGCGTTCAAACTCTTTGGACTCGTCAGTGCAGTAGAAGAATCTCCCTTTGAACAGCTGCACGGCCACCACAGCAAAAATAAACATGAAGAGCATGTAGACGATGAGGATGTTCAGGACGTTCTTCAGGGAGTTGACCACACAGTCAAACACAGCCTGGAAACACAGAGATACACAACAACACAGTCAAACACAGCCTGGAGACACAGAGATACACAACAACACAGTCAAACACAGCCTGGAGACACAGAGATACACAGAACACAGTCAAACACAGCCTGGAAACACACAGATACACAACAACACAGTCAAACAAAGCCTGGAGACACAGAGATACACAACCACACAGTCAAACACAGCCTGGAGACACAGAGATACACACAACACAGTCAAACACAGCCTGGAGACACTGAGATACACAGTCAAACAAAGGCACACAGCCTGGAGACACAGAGATACACAACAACACAGTCAGACACAGCCTGGAAACACACAGATACACAACAACACAGTCAAACAAAGCCTGGAGACACAGAGATACACAACCACACAGTCAAACAAAGCCTGGAGACACAGAGATTCACAACAACACAGTCAGACACAGCCTGGAGACACTGAGATACACAGTCAAACAAAGGAACACAGCCTGGAGACACAGAGATACACAACAACACAGTCAGACACAGCCTGGAGACACTGAGATACACAGTCAAACAAAAGCACACAGCCTGGAGACACAGAGATACACAACAACACAGTCAGACACAGCCTGGAGACACACAGATACACAACAACACAGTCAGACACAACCTGGAGACACACAGATACACAACAACACAGTCAGACACAGCCTGGAGACACAGAGATACACAGTCAAACAAAGGCACACAGCCTGGAGACACGGAGATACACAACAACACAGTCAGACACAGCCTGGAGACACAGAGATACACAGTCAAACAAAGGCACACAGCCCATCTGTACGCGACTGGGGCAGATTTAAATAGAGGTTGACGATGAGACAAATAAGAGGTCCAACAGCCTGGACACTGTAAGGTCCTACCTGGGAGAAATGTTTATCAGAATGGTGGATGTGGTTGTTAACAGACAGTAATAAATGTGGTGAGAGTTGAACGTACCTTCAGCTTTGGAAGACGCTTGATAGTCTTCAGAGGTCGCAACACTCTCAGAACCCTCAGAGACTTGATTGTGCTGATGTCTTTCCCCTTACTGCTTCCCCTGTTTCACACACATGCGCGCGCGCACACACACACACACACACACACACACACACACACACACACACACACACACACACACACACACACACACACACACACACACACACACACACACACACACACACACACACACACACACACACACACACACACACACACACATGGACAAAGAGTCAGAGAGGGAGGGGGCGGCACATGGAGGAAGCTGGCGTAGCCCCTCTTGGTTTCAAATAGAAGAGAGAAGAAGTAGTAGGAGAGCATTCCTAGAAGGTAGCTGCTGAGTTCGCTCACCGACTGGAACTCAGACAGGGTTAGTTGACAAAGCATGCTGTATTATGACAGACTACTTCTACAAGGTTAAGTCGCACTGTACTTTCAGCTTTCTGTATGCTGTTACATGCTATATAAACATGGATTGTTCCATTCAAACTACTCTCAACAACTCCAGCACTGTGCAATGCATCATCCAACACTAAGCAAGGTGGCTGAACCCACGGACACATGCACTGAAAGACTGAAACAGTGCAGTCTACTCATGCTGCTTTGAAACCTATAGCTTCCCATGCTGTATTGAAACCTCCATTGATAGCTCGAGGAATGGGGAACTTTTCTACACAGAGACACTAGCTTTACCATTCCCCTCCCGAAGCTGGTTTCATAGCATAGCCCAAACAGCATGACATTGTGTCTTGGTCTTTGGCAAAGACAAACATATTGTGCAGGCATTTCTGGACTGAAATGCAAAGCCAAACTTCTTTCTTTTTTTTAGAGGGGAGACTGTGGACATACTAACATGTGTGAGAGTGGACATGATTCTCTCTGAGTATCTGGTCATATAGAGAAGAGAGACTAGCCCTAGCACCTGGTTGGTGGAGGTAACCCTGTCCCAATTGCATATAAGATCTGAATGAATAACTAACTAGCTGGCTAGATAACTAGGTGACTAGCTGACTAACTAACAAACTAACTAACTTGCATCTCGGTGAGAAATGACTCCAGATTTCTCACTGGGTCTTCCCTACTTAGCCTCAGGGAGTAAAAAGTCAGCTATGACCTCTCCAAGGTCAGGGGTCATGGTGGGGGATGCCTGGGGTCTTCTAGAACCTCCTGCTGCAGCTGCAGCTGTTACACCAGATGTAAGGCAACTTACTGGTGTGTGTGTGTGTGTGTTTACACATCTGTTTCTGCACTTGTGTAGGTATGTGTGTGTGTTTACAAAATCTGCCTGCGATAGCGTGTGTGTGAGTGTTTGTTTGCATGGATGCGTATGTGTATGCCTGATCTCCATGAGCAGTATTTCCTAGGACTCACTGCCTCTCTCCGCTGTCTCCATCTGCTCTCTAGCTCCAGCATGACCAGCCCCCAGTACCTGTTGCTATTACTGCTGCTGTATCTATCACACTTCCCCATTCTCTTCACTTGATTCACTTGGTTCACCTATTACTCTGCGTCCTCTGCTCTCTTCATTCTCATTGTCTATTCTGAGTCACTTATGAGTTGCTTAGACTTAGTTCAGACTCACACATGAACGATTCACATTTGATTCATGTTGAATGCAATTGAGTCGTATGTTAGTCAGAGCTGTTCCATAGAGAGTGCAGGGTGAACGACAGAGAGAGAGATAAAGACACGTGGGCGACAGTGAGAGAGAGAGAGATAAAGACACGTGGGCGACAGTGAGGACGGACAGATTTAAAAAAGAAAGAGAGGAAAGCTGTGTGATCAGAAGGACAAGCAGTCAGAGTGCAGCAGAAGAGAAAGAGAGAACACAACTTTACCCGCTACTGCTCCTGTTGGTCCGGAACGGAGAGATCAGAGAGGGTCAGAGACGGAGAGACAGAGGAGAGAGAGAGAGAGAGAGAGAGAGAGAGAGAGAGGATAGAGAGAGAGGAGAGAGAGAGGAGAGAGAGAGAGAGAGGAGAGAAAGATAGAGGGACGAGAGAGAGAGAGGAGAGAGAGAGAGAGGGAGAGAGAGAGGAGAGAGCGAGAGAGAGAGAGAGAGAGAGAGAAAAAGATAGAGAGAGAGGAGAGAAAGGAGAGAGAGAGAGAGGGGAGAGAGAGAGAGAGGAGAGAGAGAGAGAGAGAGAGAGAGGAGAGAAAGAGATAGGAGAAAGAGAGAAAGGGGAGAGAGAGAGAGAGAGAGAGGGGAGAGAGAGAGAGAGGAGAGAGAGAGCGAGAGAGAGGGTCAGAGACAGCGAGACAGAGAAGAGACAGAGAGAGGTAGAAAAAGAAAGAGACAGAGAAGGAGAGAAAACGTGACAAAGGGAAAAGGACGGGTTTGAAGTTTGAAGGAGGAAAAACATCCATATGAGAGACAGAGAAACAGCAAAAAAGAGTGCAAGGCCTGCGTTTTGTTAGATCCCTCCCCTCTCACATACACACATATTTTCAACCTCCCAAACATACACACATATCTTCAACCACCCCAACATACACACTCCTAGCTACCTGCCTAGCTACCTGTCTGCTTGTCTGTCATTTTGAAGCCCATTATCACACACACACACACACACACACACACACACACACACACACACACACACACACACACACACACACACACACACACACACACACGCACACACGCACGCACGCACGCACGCATGCACACACACACACACACACAGAGAGAGAGAACACATAACTGGGACACAGCACCAAACTAGTGCCACCATTGACGCTTAACATCAATGATGCTTTAACAATTCCATAGGATCAACTGAGGGGAACATCCATGTTAGTAACCATAGTAACCAATATCAAACCACTTCCCTTCCAGTCATCTGATTGGTCCACTAGTGTAGGCTTGTACCAGTTTCGGCCTATCACTATCCTGCCTTGGGAAGGGCATTATGTTCAGGCACAGCGGTTCTTCTATTTATTTGAGAGGCATGCAGGATGACGGCACGAGCCCAGATACCACCGATCATCAGGCCAGACAGTGGATGCCAGAGTAATTAGATCAAAGTGGTGATACAGATCTCCAATGGGAGTACTCGTTCTATCTGCAATGCTGCTTGATTTCGACCAATTGAATAAGGGCACTATCTTTATCTGTTACAGTCTCCTTTGCCCCTGTGAGTTTCACTGTTATCTGACTGATCTATCAGCGTCTCTGTCTGTCTGATCTATCACAATCTCTCTCTGTCTGTCTTGTTGTCTCTCTGACTGAACTATCAGAGTCTGCCTGTCTGTCTGTCTGTCTGTCTGTCTGTCTGTCTGTCTGTCTGTCTGTCTGTCTGTCTGTCTGTCTGTCGTTGTCTTGCTGTCTCTCTGACTGTCTATCAGAGTATCAGTGTCTCTGGCTGATCTATCAGAGTCTGTCTGTCTGTCTGTCTGTCTGTCTGTCTGTCTGTCTGTCTGTCTGTCTGTCTGTCTGTCTGTCTGTCTGTCTGTGTCTGTCTTGCTGTCTCTCTATCAGAGTATCAGTCTCTCTGACTAATCTATCAGAGTATCAGTCTCTCTGACTAATCTATCAGAGTCTCTGTCTCTCTGACTAATCTATCAGAGTCTCTGTCTCTCTGACTAATCTATCAGAGTATCAGTCTCTCTGACTAATCTATCAGAGTCTCTGTCTCTCTGACTAATCTATCAGTCTCTGTCTCTCTGACTAATCTATCAGTCTCTGTCTCTCTGACTAATCTATCAGTCTCTGTCTATCTGACTAATCTATCAGAGTCTCTGTCTCTCTGACTAATCTATCAGAGTCTCTGACTATCTGACTAATCTATCAGAGTCTCTGTCTCTCTGACTAATCTATCAGTCTCTGTCTATCTGACTAATCTATCAGTCTCTGACTATCTGACTAATCTATCAGAGTCTCTGTCTCTCTGACTAATCTATCAGAGTCTCTGACTATCTGACTAATCTATCAGAGTCTCTGTCTCTCTGACTAATCTATCAGAGTCTCTGTCTCTCTGACTAATCTATCAGAGTATCAGTCTCTCTGACTAATCTATCAGAGTCTCTGTCTATCTGACTAATCTATCAGTCTCTGTCTCTCTGACTAATCTATCAGAGTATCAGTCTCTCTGACTAATCTATCAGAGTCTCTGTCTCTCTGACTAATCTATCAGAGTCTCTGTCTCTCTGACTAATCTATCAGTCTCTGTCTCTCTGACTAATCTATCAGTCTCTGACTATCTGACTAATCTATCAGAGTCTCTGTCTCTCTGACTAATCTATCAGTCTGTCTCTCTGACTAATCTATCAGAGTATCAGTCTCTCTGACTAATCTATCAGTCTCTGTCTCTCTGACTAATCTATCAGTCTCTGACTATCTGACTAATCTATCAGAGTCTCTGTCTCTCTGACTAATCTATCAGAGTCTCTGTCTCTCTGACTAATCTATCAGAGTCTCTGTCTCTCTGACTAATCTATCAGTCTGTCTCTCTGACTAATCTATCAGAGTATCAGTCTCTCTGACTAATCTATCAGTCTCTGTCTCTCTGACTAATCTATCAGTCTCTGACTATCTGACTGGTCCTGTGTGGCTCAGTCGGTAGAGCATGGCGCTTGCAACGCCAAGCGTCGTGGGTTCGATTCCCGCTGGGACCACCCATATGTAAAAGTAGTGGCCCCAGCCGACTTGTAAGTCGCTTTGGACAAAAGCGTCTGCTAAATGGGATATATATATATATAATCTATCAGAGTCTCTGTCTCTCTGACTAATCTATCAGTCTCTGTCTCTCAGACTAATCTATCAGTCTCTGATCTGATTAATCTATCAGTCTGTCTCTCTGACTAATCTGTCAGAGTCTCTGACTATCTGACTAATCTTTCAGAATCTGATCTGTCAGTCTGTCTGTCTGTCTGTCTGTCTGTCTGGACCTTTGTCAAACAATCCATTATACCTTAAGACTAAAAACGCAGGCCTAACACAGAAAGTGAAACACATGAACATACATATACACTCAGATAGACACACATATATACAGTATGCAACACATACATGCAGAAAGATACACATATATATAGATGCAACACACATATATACATACAGAAAGACACATATATACATGAAATACTCCAACACACACACACACACACACACACACACACACACACACACACTTGACAGTGGCACACACATACACACATAGCATGGCAGGATCAGGGGTCAGTCCCACAGACAGGGGGTACCACTGTCCCCTGGAGCACCGGCCACTCAGAGGAAGAGTATGAAGTTGTCCCTAGACACTGATCTAGGATCAAATTCATTTTTACCAGCCTAACGGGCAAGGTTAGGATTTGTGGGAGGACAATCTGGTCTTAGATCTGTGGTTTGATGCAAATTCTACCTTGAGTGTCCAAATAATCCTACAAATCATATTTTCCTTCATCTCCTTCACATGACTGCAGATGTGAAATGATTGGATAGGCAATTGTAATGATGCTAATGCTAGCTGGGCAATGCTAACATTCCGTGAACCTATCCAGTTGGAGATCAGGAAAACGGAGTGAGGAGGGGAAGGAGGAATGTAAAAGGGATTGGTGAACAGTTTGTTTCTCTCCACAGGAGCAGAGTAAAGGAGTGAGGGATGGAGTGAGGGATGGAGGGAGGGATGGAGTGAGGGATGGAGTGAGGGATGGAGTGAGGGATGGAGGGAGGGAGGGGGGAAGGAAGGAGGGAGTATTCTGCAGGCACATCCAGGTATCTTTTTCTATCATTCTCCCTTAAAGGAGAAGAAAACTGCATGCCCGCTGTAACGGTAATCTGTAACCCCTCTCTTTGGAGGGGAAGCAAAGGGTTAAGCAATGGGAGCTAGTGTTAGGGCCTAGGGAGTAAGGGTGGAAGAAAGGGACCTTCCCTGAGGAGGTATAAGACATGCTTGGGAAGATACAAAGCGGAGTGATTTCTGTTTGCGAAACACGCAACACAACTATCAGCTAATGAATGATCATATACTCTGAGCTATGATAGGTTCTTCATATGCATTACAGAAATGACTGTTAGTTATAGCCATTCCCATTCTTAGATGCTTGTATATGGACGTCAAGTATGTATGCATGCCTACGTGCACATCATCTTCATACTCGTGCTTTCCTTCAGGGTTGGGCTTTTGATTCCATTTTGATTCAGTCAATTCAGATGATCCGTTGAAATGGAATGAATGGTTTTGAAAATATCCCAGGATTTTCTTTGAAGGGGTTCAACATTTCAAATTCAATTCCTGAATTGAGTGCATCAAAATGCCCTGGTCGCCATGTTTTTCCAGTGATCCACCTGTATAAGGGGACTGGGTTAGTGTGGAAAGACTAACATCAATACTGTCAGAATAACTCATGCACTATGTGTTCAGGTAGCATGTACAATAATCAACTCACAAGCCTTAACCAATCACTTCATATCAAGCAACTATGTATAAAATCATTATAAAATCATATCCTAGGTCTAAATCAACCAGCCCGGAGAAATCTTGGACACCATTTCAGGCGCCACTCTATACGATAAGAAGTCTGGATCATGAAAAAGCTCATAATTCTAACACAGTCCAAAAACAACCATTTTAAGCCTACCCAAAATTTAGCATCACACCCAACCCAACCATTCCCTTTAGTCTGTTGATCTATCCTGTGTCGGTCCAGGTAGTCACATTAAGACTCAGCATCTCTTTTCAAGAGGGTCAATGTATCAATGTACTATTCCAAGAACTACACCTCTCTTCACTCAACCCCACCTGCTCCCACCCCCACTCCAGCCCTAACACCCTTGTCTCAACCTTAACCCTCTTCTTTTTTACCCCATCCTGATCCAGGCTACAACCCCAACACTTCTCTTTCCCCACACCCCCAGCTCCCGTTCCATTTAGCCTTAGACCCAACACTTCTCTTTCCCCAGACCCCCAGCTCCCATTCCATTTAGCCTTAGACCCAACACTCTTTTCCCTCCATTTTTAGACCCCACTTCTCTTTCCCCACCCCCAGCTCCTGTTCCATTTAGCCTTAGACCCAACACTTCTCTTTCCCCACACCCCCAGCCGTTCCATTTAGCCTTAGACCCAACACTTCTCTTTCCCCAGACCCTTTCCATTTAGCCTTAGACCCAACACTTCTCTTTCCCCACACCCCCAGCTCCTGTTCCATTTAGCCTTAGACCCAACACATCTCTTTCTGTTCCATTTCCAGCTCCTGTTCCATTTAGCCTTAGACCCAACACTTCTCTTTCCCCAGACCCCCAGCTCCTGTTCCATTTAGCCTTAGACCCAACACTTCTCTTTCCCCAGACCCCCAGCTCCCATTCCATTTAGCCTTAGACCCAACACTTCTCTTTCCCCAGACCCCCAGCTCCCATTCCATTTAGCCTTAGACCCAACACTTCTCTTTCCCCAGACCCCCAGCTCCCATTCCATTTAGCCTTAGACCCAACACTTCTCTTTCCCCAGACCCCCAGCTCCCGTTCCATTTAGCCTTAGACCCAGACACTTCGTTCCATTTAGCCCCCAGAACTTTCCCCAGACCCCAGCTCCACGTTCCATTTAGCCTTAGACCCAGAACTTCTCTTTCCCCAGACCCCCAGCTCCCGTTCCATTTAGCCTTAGACCCAGAACTTCTCTTTCCCCAGACCCCCAGCTCACGTTCCATTTAGCCTTAGACCCAGAACTTCTCTTTCCCCAGACCCCCAGCTCACGTTCCATTTAGCCTTAGAGCCTTAGACCCAGAACTCTCTTTCCCCAACCCCCAGCTTGTCCATTTAGCCCCAGAACTTCTCTTTCCCCAGACCCCCAGCTCCTGTTCCATTTAGCCTTAGACCCAACACTTCTCTTTCCCCAGACCCCCAGCTCCTGTTCCATTTAGCCTTAGACCCAACACTTCTCTTTCCCCAGACCCCCAGCTCCTGTTCCATTTAGCCTTAGACCCAACACTTGTCTTTCCCCACACCCCCAGCTCCTGTTCCATTTAGCCTTAGACCCAACACTTCTCTTTCCCCACACCCCCAGCTCCTGTTCCATTTAGCCTTAGACCCAACACTTGTCTTTCCCCACACCCCCAGCTCCTGTTCCATTTAGCCTTAGACCCAACACTTGTCTTTCCCCAGACCCCCAGCTCCCGTTCCATTTAGCCTTAGACCCAACACTTGTCTTTCCCCACACCCCCAGCTCCCGTTCCATTTAGCCTCAGACCCAACACTTCTCTTTCCCCACACCCCCAGCTCCTGTTCCATTTAGCCTTAGACCCAACACATCTCTTTCCCCAGACCCCCAGCTCCCGTTCCATTTAGCCTTAGACCCAACACTTGTCTTTCCCCACACCCCCAGCTCCTGTTCCATTTAGCCTTAGAACCAGAACCCACACCCCCAGCTCCTGTTCCATTTAGCCTTAGACCCAACACTCTTTCCCCACACCCCCAGCTCCTGTTCCATTTAGCCTTAGACCCAACACTTGTCTTTCCCCCACCCCAAGACCCAACACTTGTCTTTCCCCACACCCCCAGCTCCCGTTCCATTTAGCCTCAGACCCAACACTTCTCTTTCCCCACACCCCCAGCTCCTGTTCCATTTAGCCTTAGACCCAACACATCTCTTTCCCCAGACCCCCAGCTCCCGTTCCATTTAGCCTTAGACCCAGAACTTTCCCCAGACCCCAGCTCCCGTTCCATTTAGCCTCAGACCCAACACTTCTCTTTCCCCAGACCCCCAGCTCCCGTTCCATTTAGCCTTAGACCCAGAACTTCTCTTTCCCCAGACCCCCAGCTCCCGTTCCATTTAGCCTTAGACCCAACACTTGTGTTTCCCCACACCCCCAGCTCCCATTCCATTTAGCCTTAGAACCAGAACTTCTCCCATCCTAAACCTTTATTTCATTAAAGCACCCTTCTTCATCCCACACCAAGCTCCAGCCCCAGCGATAGTACCAGCTTCATCACCAGCCATAGCACCTGTCCCACTCCCAGCCCAAGCTCAGGCAGTGGCGTGCAGAAGAAGGAAGCTGAAATACCTGCTCCGTAGGAGGGGTGGAGGAGGGGTGCGGCTCGGGCCCCTCAGCTCCAGAACTGCCCGGGACACTAAAGGGTTACAGGTGCCTGGGGTGGTCCTCACACCCACGGGAGATAAGGGGGAGGAGAGGAGCGAGAGAGGGGGGCATAGTGGACGTTGGGAGAGAAAGGGTGGAGGGGATAGTGTTGGACCGCAGGGGAGAGAAGTAGAAACGAGGAGCGAGGGAGGCAGGTGAGATGGGGAGCGGGATAAAGGACAGGAGGAGAGGAAAGGGGTTGACTCTAGCGAACGATGATTGAAAGGGGCATTGGGGAAATGGTAGTGCCAGTAGCCTGGGGAGTTGGATGCTATGGGAAGGTTGTGGGAAGGTTGTTGATCGAGTGAGACAGAGCTAGACAGAGGAGCTAAGACTGAGGCAGAGTGAGACAGGAGAGAGAGAGCGTGGGAGTGTGAACATGAGACAGAACAAGAGCATGGGATATAAAGAGATGAGATAGTGACAGAAGAGAGAGAGTGACAGAAGAGAGAGCAACAGAAGAGAGAGCAATAGAGGAGAGAGAGAGTGGGGCTTTGCTCCAGGGCGCCTGTGAGGCTGTCTGCGCAGTGATGTTGTGACCCCTTGCAAGGACAGCAGAGAGAGGGGCAGGAGATGGGGCAGGAGGCAGGACAAGAGAGAGAGAAAGAGAGAGTTGGGGGAGAGGAGATGACGGGGCAGGAGGGTAACTTACGTGAAGGCGAAGGCCACCAGAGCACCACTAACCACTATAAAGTCCAGGATGTTCCACAGGTCACGGAAATAGGAGCCCTGGTGCAACACCAGGCCCAGATCCACCATCTGAGAGAGAGGTTTGGGGGGATGGAGAGAGAGAGGAGGAAGAGGGGGAGAGAGAAAGTGAGAGAGAGTGGGGGGGGGCGTTAGAGTGAGGGCGACAGAGAGAGTGGATATGTGTTGTTATTGATTGTCTCACGTCAAAAAATTACAAGTATAGCTAGAGTGAAATAGATTCAGAATTACCTTAATCAACATCTCAAAGGTGAACACTCCCGTAAACACATAGTCAAAGTAGCGCAGAACCTGCATAAAGGGAGAGAGAGGACACATAGTTAGCAGACGTAAAGTAGAAGCTCGCTAATAGTTCAGTTAGCATGGAGGGTAAAGTAGAAGTTAGCTATAATAGCTAAGTTAGCATTGAGGGCAAAGTAGAAGCTGGCTAAACTAGCTAGGTTAGCCCAGAGGGTAAAGTAAAAGTTAGCTAATAGCTAAGTTAGCATGGAGAGTAAATTTAAGCTAATACGGACACGGAGCTAGCATTGAGTGTCTCACATTGTTGCGAGGTGATTCTGGCCAGACGGGGTCTTCTGCTGCCAAGGCGATACTGCTCATAGCAATGGTAGACAGGATTCCAAACTCAAAGAATTTCAGAGTCACAATGTAGTGGCATAGTCTCCGGAACCTGATCACACACACACACACACACACACACACACACACACACACACACACACACACACACACACACACACACACACACACACACACACACACACACACACACACACACACACACACACACACACACACACACACACACACACACACACACACACACACACACACACACACACACACACACACATTGCAACAAACACAAAAAAATGCATCATTAATATAATTAATAATGAATATACGTGTGTGTGTGATTGTGATTGTGATTGTGTGTGTGTGTGTGCATGCATGTGCCCACATACGGATTGGTGGTAGAGAGGATGAACATGGAGCTATAGGGAGGCATTGGTTTGGGTCCATCTTCATCACCCTTCTCATCATCATCATCCTCCTTATCCTCCTTCTTAGGCAGAGGCTCTGTGTTAGCATTCTTATTGACTGGAGGGATGCAAGAAAGAGAGGGAGGAGAGAGAGAGAGGGGGAGGGAGGGGTGGATAGGAGAGGAAAGGACAGGGAAGAATGAAGGGAAGAAACAAGAATTCAGAAATAGCATGGCATGTGTGGCTGTTTCTCAATGTTTTGACTGAAGATGTGACCTGATAAACCTTGGTCATACACAGTCTCCCTCCATCCCCCTCCCCTCCTCTTTCTTCCCTTTCTCTCACCCTGTAATATGGCGTTGTGGGAAGGAAACATGGGTGGTATGTCCACTGCCGTGTGGTCCGGTATCCGGGTGCTACTTCCGTATGCAGGAACCAGGCTTCCATCTAGGCCCAGGTGGGAGCTGCTGTTGGTCAGGTGAGTGTTGAGGCCTGCAGGGCTGAAGCCTGGGCCTGGAGTATTGTGGTTGGCTGGGCTGGGGAGACCCGAGGCTGGGCAGGGCTGCTGGGTGGAGCCTGGGGGTAGCTGGGGCTGGCTGGTGGCCAATTTACTGTTCATGACATTGTCCATGTCCTCGCTGTACTGGCTGTCCTGTCTACAGAGGCTCTTCTGGATGGGCCGTGTGGTGGACAGGTTGGGACCATCCCTATAGAGGGAAAGAGATGGAAAGAAAGGAAGAGAGGGAGAAATGAGAGAGATTGATGGAAGAGAAGGAGTAGGGAAATGTCAGAAAGGTTCTGAGAACTACTGTATAAGGACACTGGTTGACAGAGGAAAGTGTGAGTGCGTATATATGTGTGTGTCTGTGTGTGTCAGGGTCTCCCTCACTTCCTGCGGTGTTGCCGCGTCCTCTTCCCCTCACCATCACACCCTGACTGAGTGCCATGGCGATGCCGTCTCTGCCTCCTCTCACCTCCATCACCCCCTTCTTGCTCCCCCTCGCCTTCTCCTTCTGTCCCCCTGCTCTTGTGTCGCCTTTCCCCTCCTCCTCCTCCTCCTCCACCACCTCCACCTCCCCCCTCTTCGTCCTCTGGGGGCATGCGGTGCTGGCGGGGTTTCCTGTGCTCCGATGAGCCCACCTGGCCCCGTGGGTGGTGGTGCCTTCTCTGGGGCCTCTCCTCTCCACTCTGTCCCAGCATCGTTGCATCTAGGCGGGTATGGAAGGAGTGGTGGTGTTGGAGCTCCTGGTGCTCCTTGCTCTCCTTACGGCTCCTGCGGCTCTCCGTAGAGTCTGCCCGCTCGTAAGGCCTTCCAGGGCCTGAACCAGACCCTGAGCCCCCACCTCCTCCTCCCACACCTCCTCTCTCGTGGACGTGTGTCTGCTTGCGGACCAGCTCGTCGGCGTGCTGCTGGCTGAGGCGGGGGTCAGGCTCTTTGGTGGTCTTGTTGGTGTTGTTGTTGCGGTTCTCCTGGGGGTCCACCACTAGAGGGCGGTCTGTATGGGTCTTCATGTCAGGACGGATGTGGCGGGAGTAGTTCACCTGGAAGAAAGGGGAGGGGGGAGGGAGGGAAAGGTTGGGTTGGGAGAGTTGTAAGCAGGGGACGGACGAAGAAGGCCAGGCGGAATCAAGGAGAGGCATAATATCGTTAGCATCCCAGAGGTCATATAACCACCTATAAAGCTCAAAAACTTGATTCAATTATTGGTAAATTGACAAAGGCACCAACCAGTATGTTACATTTGGCACCCGGTAATTACCAGGTAGTTATCAATTACGATGAACTATATGAGGTAAGTACCCGAAAGTATCAAGCAGCTTAACCCAGACGAATAAAAAGTGTTACCATCACTCTCTCCACCCTTCTCCATTTGTTTGGTTGTCTCTTACTGTCTCCCTTCTCCCTTCCTCCTTACCCACCTCCCTCCTTACCCCCCTCTCTGGGGTGGCAGGTAGCCTAGAGGTTGGGACAGTAACCGAAAGGTTGCTTGTTTGAATCCCTGAGCCGGCAAGGTGGAAACATCTGTTGTTCTGCCCTTGAGCAAGGCAGTTAACCCCCACAACAACTGCTCCCCTGGCACCAATGATGTGGATGACGATTAAGGCAGCCCCCTTACCTCTCTGATTCAGCTTAAATGCGGTAGACATATTTTGATTGAATGCATTCAATTGTGCAACTGACTAGGTATCCCCTTTCTATCCCTCCACTATCCTTCCCTTCCTTCCAGCCTTCCCCCCTCCCTCTCTCCTTCCCTTCCTTCCAGCCTTCCTCCCTCTCTCCTTCCCTTCCTTCCAGCCTCCCCCTCCCTCCTCTCTCCTTCCCTTCCTTCCAGACTTCCCCCCTCCCTCTCTTCTTCCCTTCCTTCCAGCCTCCCCCTCCCTCCCTCTCTCCTTCCCTTCCTTCCAGCCTTCCCCCCTCCCTCCCTCTCTTCTTCCCTTCCTTCCAGCCTTCCCCCCTCCCTCCCTCTCTCCTTCCCTTCCTTCCAGCCTTCCTCCCTCCCTCCCACTCTCCTTCCCTTCCTTCCAGCCTCCCCCTCCCTCCTCTCTCCTTCCCTTCCTCCCAGCCTTCCCCCTCCCTCCCACTTTCCTTCCCTTCCTTCCAGCCTCCGCCACCCTCCTCTCTCCTTCCCTTCCTTCCAGCCTTCCCCCTCCCTCCTCTCTCTCCTTCCCTTCCTTCCAGCCTTCCCCTCCCTCCTCTCTCCTTCCCTTCCTTCCAGCCTTCCCCCTCCCTCCCTCTCTCCTTCCCTTCCTTCCAGCCTCCCCCTCCCTCATCTCTCCTTGCCTTTCTTCCAGCCTCCCCCCCCTCTCTCCTTCCCTTCCTTCCAGCCTTCCCCCCTCCATCCCACTCGCCTTCCCTTCCTTCCAGCCTCCCCCTCCCTCCTCTCTCCTTCCCTTCCTTCCAGCCTTACTCCCTCCCTCCCTCCCTCTCTCCTTCCCTTCCTTCCAGCCTTCCCCCCTCCCTCCCTTCCAGCCTCCCCCTCCCTCCTCTCTCATTCCCTTCCTTCCAGCCTTCCCCCCTCCCTCCTCTCTCCTTCCCTTCCTTCCAGCCTTCCCCCCTCCCTCCCTCTCTCCTTCCCTTCCTTCCAGCCTCCCCCTCCCTCCTCTCTCCTTCCCTCCCTTCCAGCCTTCCCCTCCCTCCTCTCTCCTTCCCTTCTTTCCAGCCTTCCCCCTCCCTCCCTCTCTCCTTCCCTTCCTTCCAGCCTCCCCCTCCCTCCTCTCTCCTTGCCTTCCTTCCAGCTTTCCCCCCTCCCTCCTCTCTCCTTCCCTTCCTTCCAGCCTTCTCCCCTCCCTCCTCTCTCCTTCCCTTCCTTCCAGCCTTCCCCCCTCCCTCCGTCTCTCCTTCCCTTCCTTCCAGCCTTCCCCCCTCCCTCCCACTCTCCTTCCCTTCCTTCCAGCCTTCCCCCCACCCTCCCTCCCTCCCTCCCTCCCTCTCTCCTTCCCTTCCTTCCAGCCTTCCCCCTCCCTCCCTCTCTCCTTGCCTTCCAGCGGTCCTCTGGGTCCAGTTCGTTGTAGAGGGCCTCTCTGCTGGTCATTAGAGTCTGTTTCCTCAGCTCCTTGGTCCTCTGTTCCCACACGGACTTATTACCACCCTTATTGTTCTTCTGCTGCTCCTTACTACAGGGACGGAGAGAGGGGAAAGGATGAGAGGAGGGACAGAGAGAGGGGGACCGAGAGAGAGGTAGAGGATAGAAGAGATGAGAGATGAGAGAATAGAGCAGGCGAGAGAAAGAAGAGGGAGGCGAGATGTAGGAAAGGTGAGACAGATGGACAGAGAGTTGGATGTCAGGGGAGAAGAGCGAGGAGAAAAGAGAGGTTAAGAAATAGAGACAGAAAGCATGATGGAGAGCAGAGGAGAAGGAGGGGAGGCATAGAGGGAGAGAAAAGAGAGGATGGTTGGGGAGGTTAAGAGAGTGTCAAATATCAGGTTAAGCAGTGGTATCTGAGTCAATTTACAAATATACAAACACACAGACATACAGAAACCTACATACACCGGTATACAGAAATATGAACACAAGCAAATACACAAACACACACTATAGAGCTCACACACACACATGTAAAGGGTCACCTTGCTGGACCTACAGGGCAGAAACACAGAGCTACTGAAGGAGTATGGTCGACCACAGTTTCCCAAAGCAGTGGGCAGACCAGCCCCACTTTGGGAAACCACACAGAGAGAGGCACAAGATGGAGAATGATATTGAGGCAAGGTTAGAATATTACACAGTCGACCAGGAAACCAAACCCAAAAGGACCCAATGAAGGAACCAAAATGGAATCATCAACTAAAAGACAGAAAATGGAAGTTCTGAGAACAAAAGGCAAACCTCAGATAACAGTCTATTCTCCATATTTTGCACTACTCTTATGAAATGCTCAGGTCAACAGTAGTGCACTATATGGGGAATAGGGTGCCATTTGAGATGTTGCCGACGAAAGAACCAAAATGGCATCCCGGCCCCACTAACTCCCTTTCCCAGGGACCACAGTCAACCACAGTAAAGCCACAGCCATACTGCGGGGAGCAGCCAACAGAAAATATACTCAGAATAAGCCAACTCAAAAACCAACAAAAAAGCAAAGGAGTAAAAAAATCAGAATTAGGGGGAGATAATTAAAGCAGGATGGTCTAAAGGAGGAGAGGAAAGGAACAGCGGGCGAAAAGAAACAGAAGGAGTATAAATGAGTAAATACCAGTCCAGAAAGGGGTCGGAAGCGTTGTGACCTGTGCTGTTTACTTTCTCACTGAGGAGGGAAACAGTCGGTGAGTGACATGACACAGAGAACACACGCGTGCCCAATTCACACTATATGACCAACCAGAACCTAGCCAAGCAGAGCTGTACTGGGCTGACCTGGCTACGCATCCACCAGAGTGGCTGGAACCATGCTGGAAAGAACCATGTGAAAAAAAAGATATATGAGCCAGCACAGTACATTTAGGGTCGGCCCTATAGTGTGAATGAGGCAACACACTCCTCAAACCTCCCCAACACACACGCAGGCACGCACGCACCCACGCACGCACACACACACACACACACACACACACACACACACACACACACACACACACACACACACACACACACACACACACACACACACACACACACACACACACACACACACACACACACACACTATTCTGTTCTCCTTTTCTTTCTCTTTTTATCTTCCTCTCTTTCTCTCTCCATTTTTCACTTTTCTTTCTCTTGCACAAACTTTATTTATCCCTCTAGACTTTCTCATACTATTTCTCTATCTCAGGATCCACATCTCTCTTCCACTACACAGGCGTCCATATCTCTCTAGCTCACATTTAGTCTTCGTTGCACAAATTCTATTGCACTGTCTTCAGGGTATCTACACATCTCTCGATTCATTCTACCAAACACAGACTGCCCTTCAAACAAAGGCAGTTTCTATCGACAACAAGGCAGAGAGACAATCATAGCCACATGTTCTCTTACAGCGGATATCTCAAGTCACAAACCGTTACCCAGGTCTTCTTGTTGTCATGACATGTTTACAACATGTGTTATGTCATCATTATAATAGTGTTGTCAACATTATAATAGTGTTATGTCATCATTATAATGGTGTTATGTCATCATTATAATGGTGTTATGTCATCATTATAATAGTGTTGTCAACATTATAATAGTGTTATGTCATCATTATAATGGTGTTATGTCATCATTATAGTAGTGTTGTCAACATTATAATAGTGTTATGTCATCATTATAATGGTGTTATGTCATC
This sequence comes from Oncorhynchus masou masou, assembly GCF_036934945.1. Classification (NCBI taxonomy): domain Eukaryota; kingdom Metazoa; phylum Chordata; class Actinopteri; order Salmoniformes; family Salmonidae; genus Oncorhynchus; species Oncorhynchus masou. The sequence continues at coordinate 21,535,906 of NC_088225.1, read as the reverse complement.
ATTATAATAGTGTTATGTCTTCATTATAATAGTGTTATGTCTTCATTATAATAGTGTTATGTCTTCTATATAATAGTGTTATGTCATCATTATAATGGTGTTATGTCATCATTATAATAGTGTTAAGTCATCACTATAATAGTGTTATGTCATCATTATAAGTGTTATGTCATCATTATAATAGTGTTATGTCATCATTATAATAGTGTTATGTCATCATTATAATAGTGTTATGTCTTCATTATAATAGTGTTATGTCTTCATTATAATAGTGTTATGTCATCATTATAATAAAGTTAAGCCATTATTATAATAGTGTTATGTCATCATTATAATGGTGTTATGTCATCATTATAATGGTGTTATGTCATCATTATAATAGTGTTATTTTGGCCTTGTGAAGGAGGGGTCAGGTAAAGTGTAACCCATTTAGATCCAGAGAGAAATCTTCTTCCCACAGTCCCAGACAGGGACTCAGAGTATCTCCTAACCTGCTTTAGCAAGTGTGGAGATTCCAGCTTGGAAAATCCCTGCTTGCAAAGCTGTTATATCATCCACATATGCGGATGAATGATATGGATTTATATTGGCATGGTGGGGCAGTGCTAGGAATGACATCACAGTCACCTCATTAGTGGAAACCATTCCTAGTATTGCCCTATCAGTGCACCTTTAGCTGTCTTGCAGACTAGGAAACATGTCCAAGACACAACACACAACAATAGTCAACACACCACACAAAAGTACACATCAAAAGTGGGCTATGCCAGAGATTGACTGTGTGTGTGTGTGTGTGTGTGTGTGTGTGTGTGTGTGTGTGTGTGTGTGTGTGTGTGTGTGTGTGTGTGTGTGTGTGTGTGTGTGCGTGTGTGCGCGTGTGTGCGTGTGCGTGCGTGTGCGTGTGTGTGTGTGCGTGTGTGCGTGCGTGTGCGCGTGTGTGTGTGTGTGTGTGTGTGTGCTTACGTGCATGTGTGTGTGTATGTATGTATGTAAGTATTTGCTTGCATGCATACGTGTCCATGTTTCAGAGTAGAAACAACAGTTTTAACCTTGGTATAATAATAGTGGTGGTCAACTCTATGTGTGATATTGGAAGTGTCCCTACATCCTCAGGCTCCCCTGCTGTGACATTATAAGGGCTGTGGACCATGGACACACTGTGAATTTCACCATGAGAGAACAGAGAGCTACAGAGAAAGGATCTAAGACTCACTGCTTCCTACTGGAGGAGGTGATCAAACAATGAGCAATTTAATGAGCTTGAGAGGGTGCCCAGTCTACATGTATGATCAGCATGTGTACTGTGTGTGTGTACTGTGTGTGTGTGTGTGTGTGTGTGTGTGTGTGTGTGTGTGTGTGTGTGTGTGTGTGTGTGTGTGTGTGTGTGTGTGTGTGTGTGTGTGTGTGTGTGTGTGTGTGTGTGTGTGTGTGTGTGTGTGTGTGTGTGTGTGTGTGTGAGTGTGTGTGTGTGTGTGTGTGAGCGCGCGCGCGCGCGAGCAAGTACGCAGGTGTCTTGTGCAGCTGAAAAGTGAACACACTAGGAGAGATGAGGGGCAAGGATGAGAGAAACAACAGAGAGAGAAACAGAGAAAGAAAGAGAGATACTTACGCCGCTATGGACAGGTTGGCTGCAGACTGAGGGCTGACTTCGGCTACCTCCTTGGCTTTTTGCAAAACATTTTTCTTGGAAGCGGCTTCCTCTTCCTGCTCGTCCTACCAAAGAAAGCGAGTGGGAGAGAGAGAGGGGGAGGAGGGGAGATGGGAAATACATAGGAGGGAGAGAGAGGGGGGGATAAAAAGCAGAGATAGAGGAGGTTGATACAGATGGTAGACAGAGTGAGAGAAGAGAGCAATGACCTTTATAGATATAGTTATAGATAGGAGAAAGAGGGGCGTTGACAGATACAGATACATGGAGATACAGAAGAAGAGGTGAAGAGGGCTGACTCCGGCCCCAAAATCAGGCCACGCGAGAATATAGCGTGATGCAGACCAAGTGGAGATTTTTTTGTATGGCGACAATGAGAGAATTTTGAATTTGGTCAATATAATATGTAATTACTAATTGTCAAAGTGAGGCTTATTTGATGGAATGTTTAGTTTATTACTGATATAAGTGGACGCACATGGCATGCCTGTTGTTAACATTCTTATCTGCCCTCTCATTGGCTAGAATGTTCCCGCCTGTTCCCGCCTGCCTTCCGCCCCTTGCAGACATTTACTCCCATTGTTAGAGCATTCAGTCCAGTATCTGTCAATATACAGATCATTTTTAATGGGGAGCAAGAGCTGACAGGGTGAGAGGTCATTTCCTGAACTGAAGGGTCATTCTATTTGACCCCAGTAGGCGTGGCTCGGTCAGTGTACAAAGTACTGTACAAAGTACTGTACCTTAGTGAGTTCCTGTGCGTTGGCCAGGTTGTCCACAGCAATGGCCAAGAACACATTCAGCAGAGTGTCTGAGAGCAGAGGGTTGAAGACAGAAACTACACTGTGTGTGTGTGTGTGTGTGTGTGTGTGTGTGTGTGTGTGTGTGTCTGTGTGTGTGTGTGTGTGTGTGTGTGTGTGTGTCTGTCTGTGGGTCTGTGGGTCTGTGTATGTGTGTGGGTGTGTGTACGTGTGTACGTGTGTGTGTGTGTGTCTGTGGGTCTGTGGGTCTGTGGGTCTGTGTGTGTGTGTGTGTGTGTGTGTGTGCGTGCGTGCGTGCGTGCGTGCGTGTGCGTGTGCGTGTGCGTGTGTGTGTGTGTGTGTGTGTGTGTAAGGATACAGTTGCCGAAAAGTGTAAGCACGATGAAGAAGACTGAGAAGACCATCCCGTTGTTGACTCCTCCCTGAGATTCTATTCCATCATACATGACCATGTTCCAGTCTTCTCCGGTCAGGATCTGGGGGAGAACACACTCCTAATCAACATGTAGGAGCTTCATTTTAGGCACTTTGCTATAGCAGAAAAAAAACAGCAACAGGAAATGTGAATTATTATGTATATTATAATTACTGGACATTTTTTGTAGGGTTTGATAAATTTTTCATTAGGGCAAATCAAGTCTGACATTTTAAAGTGGAAATTACAAACTTTAGAAGCCTTTTAATACCTTGAATACACTACAAGTTTGCATTTTCTGCGGAGCGGGACATTTCTCAGGAACAAAAGAGTGATACAATTAAGATCCTGCATCTGTACACACACAGACACTCATACACTCGTACTGCTGTACACATACACTCTTATACACACATACACTCTTATACACACACACACACACACACACACACACACACACACACACACACACACACACACACACACACACACACACACTTATAAACACACGCTTTGCACACGTTAGGACTGCTTATCTTGGGACTGCTTACACTCTCACCTTTCCCTGCCTTTACACTCATCGATCCTCTTTCTTTCTCTCCTATCCCCCATTTCCAGTGTGCTACCACTCCCACTCTTCTTCTGCCCTCTTTTCTCATTCCTTTCTCTCTTTCCTTTCTCTCCCCTCCCCTCTCCACTCCCCCTCCCGTCTTTATCCACTCACCTGGAACACAGTCATTATTGCTGCAGGGAAAGTATCAAAGTTGGTTGGGGGAGTGCCAGATTCAAAATTAAACCTAGAGGATAAACAGAGAGAAATTGAGGAAGAGAGAATGAGAGAGCGAGAAAGAGAGAGCGAGATAAAGATAGCGAGAGAGAGAGAGAGAGAGAGAGATTAAAGATGACACCAAACAGTCAGACACTGAAGATAAAGAGCAACAGGGGAAGGGGAGGAAGGGGGAGGAAGGATGAAAGGGGCAAGAAAAGAGGGGAAAAGAAGAGGAGGTACTGACTGTCCTCCGAAGAGTTGCATGCCCAACAGAGCGAAGACGACGATAAAGAGGAAGAGGAGGAAGAGCAGGCTTATAATGGATTTCATGGAGTTGAGCAGAGATACAACCAGGTTCCTCAAAGACGCCCAGTACCTGACAGAGGGAGAGAGAGTAGTAGAGAGAGAGGGGGAGGGGCGCGGGAGAGAAATCACAGCAGCAAGATTTGTGACCTGTTGCCACAAGAAAAGGGCAACCAGTGAAGAACAAACACCATTGTAAATACAACACATACATTTTCAATGTTGTACTTTAAAACTATTTGCACATCATTACAACACTGTATATAGACATTATATGACATTTTAAATGTCTTTATTGTTTTGGAACTTGTGTGAGTGTAATATTTACTTTTCACTTTTTATTATTTATTTCAATTGCTTTGGCAATGTAAACATATGTTTCTTCCCATGCTAATAAAAACCCTTGAATAGAACTGAGGAGAGAGTGTTGGAGAGAGGAGAGAGAGCTTGTGAGAGAGAGTTTAGAAAAGCCTATAAATGTCTAATTGCCTTTCATGGTCGTTTGTTAATGAGACATGCTGACAAACAGATTGATAAGATATCCGATACAGAGGTTGACTCAAAGTCAGTAGAGACTTACTTGGTGACTTTGAAGATTCTCAGTAACCTTAGAGCTCGTAATACACTGATACCAAAGGATGTCCCAGGCTGGATAAAACCCCACAGCACCTCGAATATGCTGCCACATATTACCTGCCACACACACACACACACGATTAGTGATGTTATCCAAATCATGCGGTCAAAAATGATATGTGAGTGTGTGTGTTTACTGTACTGGTGTGTGTGTGTGTGTGTGTGTGTGTGTGTGTGTGTGTGTGTGTGTGTGTGTGTGTGTGTGTGTGTGTGTGTGTGTGTGTGTGTGTGTGTGTGTGTGTGTGTGTGTGTGTGTGTGTGTGTGTGTGTGTGTGTGTGTGTGTGTGTGTGTGTGTGTGTGTGTGTGTGTACCCTAGAGTAGACATGTTCCACCACTCACAATGCAGTCAAAGCAGTTAAAGGAGGAGTGAAAGTAAGGCTGTGACCCCAGTCCATAAATCTTTATACCCATCTCAGACATGAAGATACTCAAGAAGACGAACTCTGCAAAGTCTGGAAGAGGTGGAAAGAGAGAGGGAACAGGGTGAGAGAGAGCGGGAAAGACCAGACATGAATGAGCAAGCAGGAAAATGCAGGAGGATGATATCAAAAGAAAAGGAATAAAGAAGGGCATTGAAAAATCCACTGTAAGAAGCAATCAGAGAGGCAGAAAGACTGGCACGATCCCTCCGGAACTTTCATTACGCACACCTCCAACTGCTCTTAAACGCTAGTAAAACCAAATGCATGCTTTTCAACTGTTCGCTGCCTGCACCCGCACGCCCGACTAGCATCACCACCCTGGATGGTTCCGACCTTGAATATGTGGACATCTATAAGTACCTAGGTGTCTGGCTAGACTGTAAACTCTCCTTCCAGACTCATATCAAACATCTCCAATCTAAAATCAAATCTAGAGTTCGCTTTCTATTCCGCAACAAAGCCTCCTTCACTCACGCTGCCAAACTTACCCTAGTAAAACTGACTATCCTACCGATCCTCGACTTTGGCAATGTCATCTACGAAATAGCTTCCAATACTCTACTCAGCGAACTGGATGCAGTTTATCGCAGTGCCATCTGTTTTGTTACTAAAGCACCTTATACCACCCACCACTGCGACCTGTATGCTCTAGTCGGCTGGCCCTCGCTACATATTCGTCGCCAGAACCACTGGCTCCAGGTCATCTACAAGTCCATGCTAGGTAAAGCTCCGCCTTATCTCAGTTCACTGGTCACGATGGCAACACCCACCCATAGCACGCGCTCCAGCAGGTGTATCTCACTGATCATCCCTAAAGCCAACACCTCATTTAGCACTCCAGTGTTAATCTGCTAAATTGTAATTATTTGCCTACCTCCTCATGCCTTTTGCACACAATGTAAATAGACTTTTTATTTTCTACTGTGTTATTGACTTGTTTATTGTTTACTCCATGTGTGACTCTGTGTTGTTGTCCGTTCACACTGCTTTGCTTTATCTTGGCCAGGTCGCAGTTGTAAATGAGAACTTGTTCTCAACTAGTCTACCTGGTTAAATAAAGGTGAAATAAAAATAATAATAAACCTGTCCCCTAGTCCCACTGATTAGTACTTGTATAAGTTTGCCCTTTGGTTTCCATTGGACTGTCGATTATTGTTACTATGTCCATTGGTGCCTGTGAGTACCTGTGCTGTGTGTTTTGGCCTTCATGCGCAGATGATTACGGGTCTTGTCCCGTGTGTTAATTATTGTGCGCATGTGTTTTTCATTAGAGGTACTCCTCACTCTTTTGTTTGGGTTTCTTCCCTGTGTTCTTGTTACGTGTTTGTTTGGTCTTCGTCCCCGTGCCTTTACACGGTACGCCATAATTTGTGGCTTAATAAAAAACCTTATTACGCATTCCTGTGTCTATCTCCCGAATCTCCTTTAAGCCAACGTGACAGAATCCCCTTTAAGCCAACGTGACAGAGAGGTAGAGAGAGAAATAAGAAAGTATCTAGAATTTCCATCCATCCTTCATCCCTCCCTCCCACTCTCTATCTCTCCCTCCCTCCATACCTCCCACCCTCCATACCACCCCCCTCCCTCCCACCCTCCATACCACCCCTCTCCCTCCCACCCTCCATACCACCCCCTCCCTCCCACCCTCCATACCACACCCCTCCCTCCCACCATCCATACCTCCCTCCTTCTCTCCGTACCCCCCTCCTACTCTCCGTACCTCCTTCCCACCCTCCATACCACCCCCTTCCCTCCCACCCTCCATACCTCACTCCCACCCCCCATACCTCCCTCCCACCCTCCATACCTCCCCTCCTTCCCTCCACCTCCCTCCCACCCTCCATACCTCCCTCCTTCCCTCCGTACCTCCCTCCCACCCTCCATACCTCCCTCCTTCCCTCCGTACCTCCCTCCCACCCTCCATACCTCCCTCCTTCTCTCCGTACCCCCTCCCTACTCTCCGTACCTCCTTCCCACCCTCCATACCACCCCTTCCCTCCCACCCTCCATACCTCCCTCCCACCCCCCATACCTCCCTCCCACCCTCCATACCTCCCTCCTTCCCTCCGTACCTCCCTCCCACCCTCCATACCTCCCTCCCACCCTCCATACCTCCCTCCCACCCTCCCTCCTTCCCTCCATACCTCCCTCCCACCCTCCGTACCTCCCTCCAACCCTCCGTACCTCCCTCCCACCCTCCATACCTCCCTCCCACCCTCCATACCTCCCTCCCTCCTTCTCTCCGTACCCCCTCCTTCTCTCCGTACCTCCTTCCCATCCTCCATACCACCCCCTTCCCTCCAACCCTCCATACCTCCTTCCCACCCTCCATACCTCCCTCCCACCCTCCATACCTCCCTCCCTCCTTCTCTCCATACCCCCTCCTTCTCTCCGTACCTCCTTCCCATCCTCCATACCACCCCCTTCCCTCCAACCCTCCATACCTCCTTCCCACCCTCCATACCTCCCTCCCACCCTCCATACCTCCTTCCTTCCCTCCGTACCTCCCCCCCTGTATGTCTACTCACAGAGGAAGTCTGAGAGTGGTTCAGGCTGGTCGTAGTGTACTACAGCCACACACATGGTGTTAAGTCCCACCAGACACAGTACACTCCAGTAGAAATACTGGGTCTTCACAATGCGTCGGATGAAGAAACGCAGACGACGCTCCCTCTTATGGAAGTTAGAGCCCTCCAGCTTTGAACTCTTCAGACTGGCCCGCGCAAAGGGAGAACCTGGGAGGAGAGGAGAAGAATGGGAAAAGGAGAGGGGGATAGTAGAGAGGAGAAGAGTGGGAAGAGGAGAGGGGGATAGAGGAGAGGAGAAGAGTGGGAAGAAGAGAGGGGGATGAGTAGAGGATAAGAGTGGGAAGAGGACAGGGGGATGGAGGAGAGGAGAAGAGTAGGAAGAGGATATGGGGATGGAGGAGAGGAGAAGAATGGGAAGAGGAGAGGGGATGGAGGAGAGGAGAAGAGTGGGAAAATGAGAGGGGGATGGGGACAAGAGTGGAGAGAAAAAACACATTTGGTTAGCATGTAACATCTTGTGTGTGCGTGTGCGTGTGTGTGGTGTTTCTTACCCACTGCCAGGTCTCCATTCCCATCCTCTTGGTTAAGGAGATCTGTTTTGTTCTTGTGGTTTTTGATGGTGGGTCTCCTGCGGGTGCCTGAATGGGAAAAATAGAACACAGTGACGCACAACTGCTCACTATAGAACACGCAAACAAACACTGGCACAGAAGCAAAGATGCTACATTTACACTAGTAAAAATGCTACATTTACACTAACAAAGATGCTACATTTACACTAGAAAAGATGCTACATTTACACTAGTAAAGATGCTACATTTACACTAGCAAAGTTGCAACATTTACAATAAGAAAGATGCTACATTCACACTAGCAAATATGCTACATTTACACGAGCAAAGAAGCTACATTTACACTAGGAAAGATGCAACATTTACACTAATAAAAATGCTAAATTTACACTAGCAAAGATGATACATTTAGACTAGTAAAGATGATACCTATACACTAGTAAATATGATACATTTACACTAGCAAAGCTGCAACATTTACAATAGGAAAGATGCGACATTTACACAAGAAAATATTATACATGTACACTAGCAAAGATGCTACATTTATACTAGCAAAGATGCTACATTTACACAAGCAAAGATGCTCTGGTTACACTAGTAAATAGTCTACATTTACTCTTGCAAAAATGCTACATTTACACTAGGAAAGATGCTACATGTGTACTAGTAAAGATGATACATTTACACTAACAATAATGCTACATTTACACAATGTTATATTTTCTCATTGTCCGTCTCTATATACATTCTAACATCATATCTAAGTCACTACACACACACACACACTTGGGTAAATACCGTCAAAGGCATCAGGGTCTTCATCATCTGCTAAGATCACTTCTTCTATAGGAAGGAAAAGTGAAGTAAACAATAACATGGGAATGTATATGGCAATATGTAACATATATAACATAAATATATAACATATATAACATAAATATATAACATATTTAAAATAAATATATAACATATATAAAATAAATATATAACATAAATATAAAGCATATATAACATAAATATATAACATATTTAAAATAAATATATAACATATATAAAATAAATATATAACATACATTTATAACATATTTAACATAAATATATAACATATTTAACATAAATATATAACATATTTAACATAAATATATAACATATATAACATAAATATATAACATATTTAACATAAATGTATAACATATTTAACATAAATGTATAACATATATAACATAAATGTGTAACATATATAGCATAAATGTATAACATATTTAAAATAAATATATAATGTATATAACTTAAATATATAATGTATATAACTTAAATATATAACATATATAACATAAATATATAACATATTTAACATAAATGTATAACATATATAACGTAAATGTATAACATATATAACATAAATATATAACATATTTAAAATAAATATATATTGTATATAACTTAAATATATAACATATATAACATATTTAACATCAATATATAACATATTTAACATAAATGTATAACATATATAACATAAATATATAACATATATAACAATAACACATAACATAAATACATATCATATATAACATAAATATATAACATATATAACATAAATATAGAACATATATAACATAAATATATATAACATATATAAAAGAAATATATAATGTATATAACTTAAATATGTAACATATATAACATAAATGTATAACATATATACCATACATGTATAACATATATAACATAAATATATAACATATTTAACTTACATATATAACATATGTAACATAAATATATAACATAAATAACATAAATATGTAACGTACATAACAAAAATATATAACATAAATATATAACATATATAACATGATTATGTAACATATATAACATAAATCTATAACATATATAACATAAATATATAAAATAAATCTATAACATATATACGATATATAAGATATATTATATCAATATGTAACATATATAACATAAATATGTAACATATATAACATAAATATATAACATATATAACATAAATATGTAACATAGGGTTCCATGTATGTTTTGTGTGTAGTTCTATATGATGATAATGTACCTGCTTTACAAATCCATTCCAGGTATCCATTGAGCTCTCTCTCTATCTGCTGCTGTCTCCTCAGCTTTAGAAACTCACTCCTGTTCTCCACTCGCTCTCTCTCTTTGGCAAACTCCCTGTGGTAGACACACACCCATATCAACACACACATATCAAATGAAACACACATATAGATGTATACAATGACATATACACATACATATTGTATACACACACACGCACACGAAACACACACACACATGCCCCACACACACATGCACATGCGCCCACACACAAACTCTCCCACACACACACATGCGTGCACACACACGCACACACTTACCCAGACAGTACACCCAGGACCAGGTTCAACATGAAGAAAGAGCCGATGATGATGAGGGGAATGAAGTACATCCAGTTCCACGCGCTCCCTGAGGCATCGTTGCTCTGCAAACACACACGCACACACGCACACACACACACACACACACACACACACACACACACACACACACACACACACACACACACACACACACACACACACACACACACACACACACTAATTCATCTTTCCCTTGTTTGACTAGAGAGGTTACACTGAGATGTAGATTTTATAATTTTATAAATCCAAAAAATAGCAGACCATATTTCGACCTTTTCATGAACTGGGACGGGGTCACCACAATATGGGGATGATTAGGACATCGTTTTATACAGTATACTGTCCAGAGTATCTGCCATTTAAACAGTTCAGCTGCACAGAATGTAACGCTCTTCCTCTCTATTTTTCCCTCATCCTTTCTCTCCCTCCCATCCCTCCCCATCCTCCCTCCCCTCCCTCCCTCCCTCCCTCCCTCCCTCCCTCCCTCCCTCCCTCCCTCCCTCCCTCCCTCCCTCCCTCCCCCTCCCTCCCTCCCTCCCCCTCCCCCTCCCTCCCTCCCTCCCTATGTCTGTGGGCGTGGCTGCTGTTGCTCTGTGCTGCAGCTTTTTATCCATTAAACTTTCAGCACTTTCTTCCTCAGCAGCTGCAAGAATAACTCTGGCTGAACAGCCCTGTTAAATATAGAGCAGCACCAACACCGAGTGAGACTGATGGAGGAGAGAGAAGAAGGGAAGCGTGGGGGAAAGGGGAGGGGGTGAAGAGGACGGGAGAAAGGGGGAGGCTGATGGGGGAGAGAGAGAGTGAGTAATTGGGTGTGGTGAGGTGGGGGGAGTAGGAAGATGCGAAGAGGAATGGAGATGGAGAGACAGATTAAGGAAGCAGAGAGAGCGAGGAAAGAGAGATGTGTGGGAAAGGGAAGAGAGGGAAGGGGGAATATTCAATATGGGCCCATATAGACTGCTGTGGATGGGACGACACTCACATTCCCCCACTACCCTCATCCACCTCTCCGTCACCATAGCAACCATTGCCACTGGCAGCAGGGCACTATTCACTGTTTCTTAGGTATGGGCACACAATACAGTATATGTGTAAATGCTATGGTCATATTTGTATAGCAGTGAAACATGTATTATATGACTTGGTGGAAATATACCATGTAATTTACTAGTAAATACCATAGAAATCTAATATCCAGGTTGTAGTAGTCCCACAGATTTAGGATCAGCTTATTCTGCCTCAATTCTAGATTCCTAATTGTCCCTAGAATTTCTAAGCAAACAGCTGGAGGCAGGGCTTTCTCCTATAGAGCTCCATTTTTATGGAATGGTCTGCCTACCCATGTGAGAGACGCAAACTTCCTTAATCTGTCAGTTTGTTATATCTGGAGTACTTCTCCTGTCCTATCCTGTGTCCTGTGTGAATTTAAGTATGCTCTCTCTAATTCTTTCTTTCTCTCTTTCTTTCTCTCTCTCGGAGGACCTGAGCACTAGGACCATGCCTCAGGACTACCTGACATGATGACTCCTTGCTGTCCCCAGTCCACCTCCAGTTACAACTGTTCTGCCTGTGATTATTATTATTTGACCATGCTGGTCATTTATGAACATTTGAATATCTTGGCCATGTTCTATTATAATCTCCACCCGGCACAGCCAGAAGAGGACTGGCCACCCCACATAACCTGGTTCCTCTCTAGGTTTCTTCCTAGGTTTTGGCCTTTCTAGCCACCGTGCTTCTACACCTGCATTGCTTGCTGTTTGGGGTTTTAGGCTGGGTTTCTGTACAGCACTTTGAGATATCCGCTGATGTACGAAGGGCTATATAAATATATTTCATTTGATTTGATTTGAATTTAAACCGAAACCCAAAACGAAAACTGAACCCAATCTCAAACCCAAACCGAAGACTAAACCTGAACCCGATCTCAAACCCCAAACCAATCCTGAATCCAATCCCAAACACAAACACAAAACCAAACCCGATCGATCTCAAGCCAAACCTAAACCTAAAACCAAACCCAAACTCCTGATCTTAAACCCAAAACCAAACCCAATCTTAAATCCTAACCCAACTCTACAGTAACTCACATAATAGTCCAGCTCTTTAACCATAAATTAAATACCATAATACCTCTAATACAGAACCACTGTGATGTGAAGTACCGTAACTCACATAGTAGAGCAGGTCAGTCCATCCCTCCATGGTAATACATTGGAAGACAGTGAGCACGGCAAACAGGATGTTGTCAAACTGGGTGATGCCGTAGTTAGGCCCCAGCCAATACTTTCGACACGTGGTCCCGTTTGGACATAGTCTCGACGGGGCTTCGGTCCCACACGGAACTTCCTCACGAATCTCATCTACAGGGGTACAGACAGTTTGGGGATCAACATGTTATTTAAGAGCTAGATCTTCTTTGATTGATTTTGAAATGACAGTCTTTTGTCACTGATTTAACTGGCATACTGATTGACTGACTGGCGACACTAGCTGACTGACTAACTGGTAGAATGACTGGCAATGACTGGTAGAATGACTGGCAATGACTGGTAGAATGACTGGCATACTGCCTGACTGGTATGCTGACTGGCACATACTGACTGGGTGACTGACTGGCAGACTGCCTGACTGGCAGACTGACTGGTATGCTGACTGGCACATACTGACTAGGTGACTGACTGGCAGACTGCCTGACTGGCAGACTGACTGACTGGTATGCTGACTGGCACATACTGACTGGGTGACTGACTGGCAGACTGCCTGACTGGCAGACTGACTGGTATGCTGACTGGCACATACTGACTGGGTGACTGACTGGCAGACTGCCTGACTGGCAGACTGACTGACTGGTATGCTGACTGGCACATACTGACTAGGTGACTGACTGTCATACTGACTGACTAACTGATTGACTCTCTGACTGGCAGACTGACTAGCAGACTGACTGACTGACTAACTGACTCACTGTCTGACCATCCAACCAACCGACTCACCGACCTTCTGGCTGACCGACCGACTGACCGACCAATCCACCGACTGACCGATTTACCTGTGTGAATGTCGAAGCAGGTAGTATGGAATTTGCCCATGTAGAACTCCAGGCCAATGATAGCGAACATGAGGATGGCGAAGAATAGCAACAGGCCGATCTGCAGCAGTGGAATCATAGCCTTCATGATGGACTTGAGGACCACCTGGAGGCCTAGGGGAGACAGAGAACATTGTTTAACCTGTTGATGCTCTGGGGGCGCAATTTCATTTTTGGATGAAAAACGTTCCCGTTTTAAACAAGATATTTTGTCACAAAAAGATGCTCGACTATGCATATAATTGCTACCGTTCGAAAGAAAACACTCTGACGTGTCCAGAAATACAAAGATCTTCTCTGTGCGTGCCCTAAAACGTGAGCTTCAGGCAAAACCAAGATGAGATGGCATCCAGGAAATGACAAGGATTTTTGAGGCTCTGTTTTTCAAGATCTCCTTATATGGCTGTGAACGCAAGAGGAATTAGTCAGCCCTTTCTGTCGTTTCCCCAAGGTGTCTGCAGCATTGTGACGTATTTGTGGGCAGATCATTGGAAGATTGACCATAACAGACCACATTTACCACGTGTCCGCCCGGTGTCCTGCGCCGAAATTGGTGCGCAAAAGTCACCTGCCAGTATTTTTCCATGGGACACAGAGAGGAAAGCAAGCTTCCACGAACTGCATGTCAATGAAGAGATATGTGAAAAAACACCTTGAGGATTGATTCCAAACAACGTTTGCCATGTTTCGGTCGATATTATGTAGTTAATCCGGAAAAAGTTTCACGTTGTAGGTGACTGCATTTTCGGTTCGTTTCGGTAGCCAGACGCATGTAGAAGGATTTCTCCTACACACAGACGCTTTCAGGAAACACTGCGCATTTGGTATGTGACTGAGACTCTCCTCATTGAAAACATCAGAAGCTCTTCAAAGGTAAATGATTTTATTTATTTGGTTATCTGGTTTTTGTGAAAATGTTGCGTGCTACATGCTACACAAAATGCTATGCTAGCTTTGCATACTCTTACACAAATTAGTCAATTTCTATGGTTCAAAAGCATATTTTGAAAATCTGAGATGACAGTGTTGTTAAGAAAAGGCTAAGCTTGAGAGCAAACGCATTATTTTAATTTTATTTGCGATTTTCAGAAATCGTTAACGTTGCGTTATGCTAATGAGCCTGAGGCTTTAGTCACGATCCCGGATCCGGGATGGGGAGTTTCAAGAGGTTAAGAACAGAAACAACAGACAAAGTCAAAACAAACTCTGACCTACATCCCAAAATCCCTATAAAATGATGTAACTTAATCAGAACTGTCCTCCCCCTCCCCTCCTCTTATGGTATCAGATGAAATAAGACTATTAGGGGTGTAGCTAGTCGTTCTTTCCATCCCACACCCCCATATGTCACTTACTGGGTATCCCAGACACCAGTTTGAGGGGTCTCAGCACACGGACCGCTCTCAGAGTCCGCAAATCGAAGTCCGATCCCACTGTAGACAGAATCCTACAGAGAGAGATGGAGGAGAGAGAGAGGAGGTGGAGAGAGGGAGAGAGGGAGACAGAGGGAAGAGGGAAAATAAAGAGAAGGAATAATTATAGTATTTGAATATTTTTTAGGAACATTTGTCAGCCAATCAATGTGTGTCAGTTGCTGGGGGTTTTAGTGACAGAGAGAGAGAAAGAGCAACCAAATTATGAGAAAACAAAAAGATAAGTACTTGACACAATGGAAAGAATTTACAGAAAAACAGAGAAAACTAGAATGTGATTTGTCCATAAACAGAGAGCACACACTGACCCAAAATTAAGGAAATCTATGTACAGACTCAGTAAGCATAGCCTTGCTATTGAGAAATGCAGCTGAAGACTGACCTGGCACTCAAGAGAAGACAGCCTATGTGCACACTGCCCACAAAATGAGGTGGAAACTGAGCTGCACTTCCTAACCTCCTATCAAATGTATGAGCATATTAGAGGCACATATTTCCCTCAGATTAAACAGCCCCATACAGAACTTGAAAACAAATCCAATTTTAAGAAACCCCCATATCTATTGGGTGAAATATCACAGTGTGCAATCACAGAAGCAAGATTTGTGACCGGTTGCCACAAGAAAAGGGCAACCAGTGAAGAACAAACACCATTGTAAATACAACCTATACTTATGTTTATTTATTTTCCTTTTTGTATTTTAACTATTTGCACCTCATTTTTAACACTGTATATACAGTGAACAAGTATTTGATAAACTGCCGATTTTGCAGGTTTTCCTACTTATAAAGCATGTGGAGGTCTGTAATTTTTTATCATAGGCACACTTGAACTGTGAGAGACGGAATCTAAAACATTTAATTTATTTATTTTAGAGAGAGAAAGGAAGAGAGAGAGAGAGGGAGAGGGGGGAGAGAGAGAGAGAGAGAGTGCGAGAGCAAGAGCGAGAGGGAGAGGGAGAGGGAGAGGGAGAGGGAGAGGGAGAGCGAGAGGGAGAGGGAGAGAGGGAGAGAGAGAGAGGGAGAGAGAGAGAGAGGAGAGAGAGAGAGAGAGAGAGGGAGAGAGAGAGGAGAGAGAGAGAGAGAGAGAGAGGGAGAGCGAGAGGGAGAGAGAGAGAGAGAGAGAGAGAGAGGGGGAGGGAGAGAGAGAGGGGGAGAGCGAGAGAGAGAGGGAGAGCGAGAGAGAGAGAGAGAGAGAGAGAGAGAGAGAGAGAGAGAGAGAGAGAGAGAGAGAGGTAGCACAGGCTGTATGATTGAGAGTTGTTAACTGGTTCATTTGTTACCCATCTTTATTCCTCCTATTTATAAACTCTGTCTGAGAGCCATGGCCACTGCCAACTCATCAGGACTCTATCTGTACCTCACTATACACACACACACACAAACATTTATGCACGCATGCACAGACACATGCACACACACAAACATGCACACACACACACCCACACGCAAAACACACACACATTGTGTAGGAAAAACTGAGAGGGACAGAAAGATAAGTGTGTGTGTGTGTGTTTCTGTGAAGGAGTGTGTGCGTTGGTGAGGAGGAGTGTTTGTGTGTGAAGGAGAGGATGTTCTCTCACGTTGTCCGACTTCCAGTTATCTCTCTGACTGACTACAAAGCTGAACATTCAATAATCAATTAATTGCATTAATTCTTGCACCATGTAATATATTATCAGTTTGAAACAATGCCTGCAGCATGATTAGCTGTTTGTCTCTGGAGCCCCTGAGCCAGGTGCATCAATCCTGCTGTAGGACTCAAACAACTAAAACAAACAAGTCACTCAGAAAAATTGAACATGACTCTAGAGGCATTAAAAAGGGTCATTTCAAAAATAATGAATAATTCGCAAACTGCACATCACTACTCATTAGGTGTCTCTCCCCTCCACATGGACCACTACAACACAGGAGAGTCTCAGGGGCCCACCGTTAGTCTGACAGCACACCTAAACACTAGGGAATGATGATGTGTCAGTGTAATACAATCTGAATGAGACATCGTTGAAAGCCTTCCCACCGAGGCCTGGTGGGGTATCTGGTTGAGGAACAACAGTGAGTCCACAGAGCCCAGTTTAGGAAGCTCTTTGCTTGACGACTAACACACACATTTAGCTTAATAGCTTCACCAGAGAGGCTGGTGTGACTGACTATGTTCTGGAGTTAGCTATCTGCGCTGGGAATGCAGGTAAATCCTATGGGAGTTAGCTATCTGCGCTGGGAACGCAGGTAAATCCTATGGGAGTTAGCTATCTGCGCTAGGAACGCAGGTAAATACTATGGGAGTTAGCTATCTGCGCTAGGAACGCAGGTAAATCCTATGGGAGTTAGCTATCTGCGCTGGGAACGCAGGTAAATCCTATGGGAGTTAGCTATCTGCGCTAGGAACGCAGGTAAATCCTGTTGGAGTTAGCTATCTGCGCTAGGAACGCAGGTAAATCCTATGGAAGTTAGCTATCTGAGCTAGGAATGCATGTAAATCCTATTGGAGTTAGCTATCTGCACTAGGAACGCAGGTAAATCCTATGGGAGTTAGCTATTTGCGCTAGGAACGCAGATAAATCCTATTGGAGTTAGCTATCTACACTAGGAATGCAGGTAAATCCTATGGGAGTTAGCTATCTGCGCTGGGAACGCAGGTAAATCCTATTGGAGTTAGCTATCTGCGCTAGGAATGCAGGTAAATCCTATGGGTGTTAGCTATCTGCGCTAGGAACGCAGGTAAATCCTATTGGAGTTAGCTATCTGCACTAGGAACGCAGGTAAATCCTATGGGAGT
Source organism: Oncorhynchus masou masou (assembly GCF_036934945.1). Classification (NCBI taxonomy): domain Eukaryota; kingdom Metazoa; phylum Chordata; class Actinopteri; order Salmoniformes; family Salmonidae; genus Oncorhynchus; species Oncorhynchus masou. Next base: position 21,518,098 of record NC_088225.1, on the reverse strand, counting down.
TACCTATCTGCGCTAGGAACGCAGATAAATCCTATTGGAGTTAGCTATCTGCACTAGGAACGCAGGTAAATCCTATGGGAGTTAGCTATCTGCTCCTGAGTGGCGCTGCGGTCTAAGGCACTGCATCTCAGTGCTAGAGGCATCACTACAGACCCTGGTTTGATTCCAGGCTGTATCACAACCGGCCGTGATTGGGAGTACCATAGGGCGGTACACAATTGGCCCAGCGTCGTCCGGGTTAGGGTTTGGCCGGGGTAGGCCGTCATTGTAAATACGAATTTGTTCTTAACTGACTTGCCTCGGTAAATTAAGGTTAAATAATATAAAATACATTCTAAAGTTAGCTATCTGTGCTAGAAACACAGGTAAATCCTATGGGAGTTAGCTATCTGTGCTAGGAACACAGGTAAATCCTATGGGAGTTAGCTATCTGTGCTAGAAACACAGGTAAATACTATGGGAGTTAGCTATCTGTGCTAGAAACACAGGTAAATACTATGGGAGTTAGCTATCTGTGCTAGGGACAAAGGTAAATCCTATGGGAGTTAGCTATCTGTGCTAGAAACACAGGTAAATCCTATGGGAGTTAGCTATCTGTGCTAGAAACACAGGTAAATCCTATGGGAGTTAGCTATCTGTGCTAGAAACACAGGTAAATCCTATGGGAGTTAGCTATCTGTGCTAGAAACACAGGTAAATACTATGGGAGTTACTATCTGTGCTACAAGGCAAGTACTTGCTATGGGATTTCAATTCTATATAACTATATTTATCCCCTCAGGGGCAATTAAGCTATCTTCCTGTGCTAGATACATAGAGGGATGCTATGGGAGTTAGAAATCGCTAGCCCTGAAGACAGACGGGGATACAGAGACTGTCCTACCAGAAGAATAGGTAAAGGGAAGTGAGAATGAGGGAAGGAGACAGGGAAGGACGAGGTGCTGGTTTGACAGCCTGGAAGGTTGAAGATTGAAGACAAGGTGGGATATTGGGGTTAAAGTGAGTGATTCACACTGACAAAGCAGGTGTGTGTGTGGAGGGAGAAAAGGTGTGTGTGCGTGTGTCTGTGCGTGTGTCTGTGCGTGTGTCTGCGAGTGTGTATGTAGGGGATAGTATTAACAGTGCTGACAGGAGAGACATCTACTGGGAGTTACTTGCCAATCTGCCTCACAGGAAACTGTCAAGAGTGTATATGTGTGTGTGTGCATGTGTGTGCAAGCAAGAAGACAATGATGATGATGATGATGAAGAAGATGAAGATGGCAGTCTTTCACCAACAGCTCCTCAACCCCACCAGGTCTGTCCACCTTTACAGCATTTATCATCAAAGCAACAAGGCTCATTCACACCGTTTCCACGGTTACTGGGGCCCTTCTCATTCATAACTGTTTCCATGGCAACAGGGACCTTGGCTCCTTGCGAGAATCTTTGCATCACCGTGGTAACCGGGCCAAGGGGAGCTTGATTGATATGTTTTTTCTTTTCTTCTAATATCCTCAGTTGTAAAGTGAAACACACACATGCATGTAATTAATACACATACAAGCGAGCACATACACCCAAAGCACACACACCCCAACAAGCATGCACACACACGCACACATTTATAAGCTGCACGTACATACACTTTCAGCTTGGAACCATTTCAGTGCACATACATTTAT
>NC_088225.1:21508934-21511434 GCF_036934945.1 Oncorhynchus masou masou | reverse complement strand
CTCTTCAGTACATACAATGTATGTGAATCAGAAGCCTAATTGTACTCTACAGTATAGCACTGTCTCTGTACGACTTACAAAATCCTACATACAGTATATTGTATTTCTACACAGACAATATTTGACTTGGAATCCTTGGACAGACCCCATGAGTTCATCTTAGTTGATGAAGCAGGCTTCAATCTTCCAAAGAGGTGTCACGTTCTGACCTTAGTTCCTTTGTTATGCCTTTGTTTTAGTATGGTCAGGGCGTGAGTTGGGGTGGGTAGTCTATGTTCTTTTTTCTATCTTGTGTTTATGTGTTTGGCCTGGTATGGTATCTCAGTCAGAGGCAGGTGTCGTTCGTTGTCTCTCATTGAGAATCATACCTGTGTTTTGTGGGAGATTATTTTCTATCTTGTGTTTATGTGTTTGGCCTGGTATGGTATCTCAGTCAGAGGCAGGTGTCGTTCGTTGTCTCTCATTGAGAATCATACCTGTGTTTTGTGGGAGATTATTTTCTATCTTGTGTTTATGTGTTTGGCCTGGTATGGTATCTCAGTCAGAGGCAGGTGTCGTTCGTTGTCTCTCATTGAGAATCATACCTGTGTTTTGTGGGAGATTATTTTCTATCTTGTGTTTATGTGTTTGGCCTGGTATGGTATCTCAGTCAGAGGCAGGTGTCGTTCGGTGTCTCTCATTGAGAATCATACCTGTGTTTTGTGGGAGATTATTTTCTATCTTGTGTTTATGTGTTTGGCCTGGTATGGTATCTCAGTCAGAGGCAGGTGTTGTTCGGTGTCTCTCATTGAGAATCAGACCTGTGTTTTGTGGGAGATTATTTTCTATCTTGTGTTTATGTGTTTGGCCTGGTATGGTATCTCAGTCAGAGGCAGGTGTCGTTCGGTGTCTCTCATTGAGAATCAGACCTGTGTTTTGTGGGAGATTATTTTCTATCTTGTGTTTATGTGTTTGGCCTGGTATGGTATCTCAGTCAGAGGCAGGTGTCGTTCGGTGTCTCTCATTGAGAATCAGACCTGTGTTTTGTGGGAGATTATTTTCTATCTTGTGTTTATGTGTTTGGCCTGGTATGGTATCTCAGTCAGAGGCAGGTGTCGTTCGGTGTCTCTCATTGAGAATCAGACCTGTGTTTTGTGGGAGATTATTTTCTGTCTCCTGTTTTCTGCACCTTTCAGGACTGTTTCGGTTTTTGTTTATTTCACCTTGTTATTTTGTATTTTCAGTGTTCAATAAACATCATGAACACATACCCCGCTGCGCATTAGTCCGACATTTCAAACTCCTCGTCAGAGGAGGACGAAGAATATCGTTACAAGAGGAGAAGGAGAGGCCGAACCATGATTGGACAGTGGGCCATTGTTGAAGTCCCTGGTCAACGAGGTGGCAATGTCACAATCTGTGCTGCTATCAGCAACCATGGTGTTCTACATCACCATGTTACACTCGGGCCATATAACACCCAGCACCTTCTAAGATTTATTGCAAATCTAAGAGATATTTTACTTGAGCAGCAGGGTCAAGAGCTAAATGAGAATCCCATTCCCAGCTAAAGTATGTGATAGTGTGGGACAATGTCAGTTTCCACCGAGCTGCTCAGATAAGGGAATGGTTTAACATCAATGGGCAGTTTATGAACTTGTACCTCCCTCCATACTCGCCTTTCCTGAATCCGATTGAGGAGTTTTTCTCCTCTTGGAGATGGAAAGTGTATGATAGACAACACTACACCAGAGTAAATCTGCTGCAAGCCATGGATTTAGCCTGTGGTGATATAGGTGAGGAATCATGTCAGGGCTGGACACGACACACAAGAGGCTTCTTCCCCCGTTGCCTCAGGAGGGACAATATTGCTTGTGATGTCGACGAAGGGCTGTGCCCTGACCCAGCCCAAAGACAAGGCACATTGATCACATGTTTACTCCTTTGATTTTTGTCCCTTTTAGTATTGTATACTGTAGTACAGTGCATTGTAGGCTGTATACTGTACAATGGACAAATTGTATGGCCCTGAACATTGTGCTTTCCATTTATTAACAGTACTGACTGCTCAATAGATTTTGACTGGTTGCAGGCTCATATCAACACAGAACAAGAATTACAGTATCACAGAGACAACGGACAAATTTGTGAGATGCAGGGTACAGTACTGTAAACATAGGCGTACAAGGAGGAGGAAGAACAAAAAACTAAATTGCAAAGTGCAAAGCAGAGTAGTAATTTCTGATCAATTTTGGGACCGAGGTTCACCTCAGTCTCTGGAAGACAGAAACAGATTTCCCTCAATAATGTCCCTGTATTTAGTGCCATCCATCATTCCTTTAATTCTAACCAGTTTCCCAGTCCCTGCCGATGTAAAACATCCCCACAGCATGATGCTGCCACCACCATGCTTCACTATTCTCGGGGTGATGAGAGGTGTTGGGTTTGAGCCAGACATAGCATTTTCCTTGATGGCAAAAAAACAACAATTTTAGTCTCATCTGACCAGAGTACCTTCTTC
>NC_088225.1:21498934-21503934 GCF_036934945.1 Oncorhynchus masou masou | reverse complement strand
CCCTGTCCTCTCTCATCCTCCCTGCCCTCTCTCATTCTCCCTGCCCTCTCTCTCCCCCTCCCCCTCTCATCCTCCCTGCCCTCTCTCATCCTCCCTGCCCTCTCTCATCCTCCCTGCCCTCTCTCTCCTCCTCCCCTTCTCATCCACCCTGCCCACTCTCATCCTCCCTGCCCACTCTCATCCTCCCTGTCCACTCTTATCCTCCCTGCCCTTTCTCATCCTCCCTGCCCACTCTCATCCTCTCTGCCCACTCTCATCCTCCCTGCCCTTTCTCATCCTCCCTGCCCTCTCTCATCCTCCATGCCCTCTCTCATCCCTCCTCCCCCTCTCGTCCTCCCTGCCTTTCTCTCCCCCCCCTCTCATCCTCCCTGCCCACTCTCATCCTCCCTGCCCTTTCTCATCCTCCCTGCCCTCTCTCATCCTCCCTGCCCACTCTCATCCTCCCTGCCCACTCATCCTCCCTGCCCTCTCTCATCCTCCCTGCCCTCTCTCTCCCCCTCCCCTCTCATCCTCCCTGCCCACTCTCATCCTCCCTGCCCTTTCTCATCCTCCCTGCCCTCTCTCATCCTCCCTGCCCACTCTCATCCTCCCTGCCCATTCATCCTCCCTGCCCTCTCTCATCCTCCCTGCCCTCTCTCTCCCCCTCCCATCTCATCCTCCCTGCCCTCTCTCATCCTCCCTGCCCCCTCTCAGTGTTGATGTGACATTTGTTCTCTCCCCTGGCTGCCTCTCCCTGCAGTGCTTCTGTGATCCTGTCTCTGTCTGAGTACACTCACTAAGGTGGGAGAGCAGAGACACACACACACACACACTTATACACACACACGGCACACACACACACACACACACACACACACACACACATTCAGACACACACACACACATTTATTTTTATTTTTTTACATTTTAGTCACTTATCAGATACTCTTATCCAGAGCGACTTACAGTAGTGAGTGCATTGATTTTCATAATTATTTTAAACATTTGCATGTACACACGCATACACATTGGCACACATGGACACATGCAAACACACGAGCACTAGCATGCACACATACATACATACATACATACATACACACACACACACACACACACACACACACACACACACACACACACACACACACACACACACACACACACACACACACACACACACACATACATACATACATACATACATACATACATACATACATACATTTCTCAACACTCACCCTGTGCATACTACTACGAAGTCCATGGCATTCCATCCGTTCCTTATGTAGGAGTTCTTATGGAAGGCAAATCCTAGAGCCAGGATCTTAATGCCTGACTCAAAACAGAAGATCCCTATGAAGTAGGGCTCAGTGTCATCCTAAAGGAGAGAGGGGGGGTAAGAGAAGAGGGCTCAGTGCAAAGATTTTACAGGGTTCAACTTAAAGGGACAATCCTGCAGTTTAAACCATGTTTTTTTTCTTTTCAGAAGTACATTGTTTACAGACAAAGGAGTAAAACAAACTTGTATAATATTGTTTTGGGTTCCAATGAGGATGTACCAACTGCAGATTGCCCCTTTAAAAACACAATATATGATAGATAGACGTCAGACAGTGTGAAGTCATGTTTTATGGTACTGAGAGGATAGATAGATGTTAGACAGTGTGAAGTAAGGCTCTATGGTGCTGAGAGGACAGAGAGATGTTAGACAGTGTGGAGTAAGGCTCTATGGTGCTGAGAGGACAGAGAGATGTTAGACAGTGTGAAGTAAGGCTCTATGGTGCTGAGAGGACAGATAGATGTCAGACAGTGTGAAGTAAGGCTCTATGGTGCTGAGAGGACAGATAGATGTCAGACAGTGTGAAGTAAGGCTCTATGGTGCTGAGAGGACAGATAGATGTTAGACAGTGTGAAGTAAGGCTCTATGGTGCTGAGAGGACAGATAGATGTCAGACAGTGTGAAGTAAGGCTCTATGGTGCTGAGAGGACAGATAGATGTCAGACAGTGTGAAGTAAGGCTCTATGGTGCTGAGAGGACAGATAGATGTTAGACAGTGTGAAGTAAGCCTCTATGGTGCTGAGAGGACAGATAGATGTCAGACAGTGTGAAGTAAGGCTCTATGGTGCTGAGAGGACAGATAGATGTCAGACAGTGTGAAGTAAGGCTCTATGGTGCTGAGAGGACAGAGAGATGTTAGACAGTGTGAAGTAAGCCTCTATGGTGCTGAGAGGACAGATAGATGTCAGACAGTGTGAAGTAAGGCTCTATGGTGCTGAGAGGACAGATAGATGTCAGACAGTGTGAAGTAAGGCTCTATGGTGCTGAGAGGACAGATAGATGTTAGACAGTGTGAAGTAAGGCTCTATGGTGCTGAGAGGACAGATAGATGTCAGACAGTGTGAAGTAAGGCTCTATGGTGCTGAGAGGACAGATAGATGTCAGACAGTGTGAAGTAAGGCTCTATGGTGCTGAGAGGACAGATAGATGTTAGACAGTGTGAAGTAAGCCTCTATGGTGCTGAGAGGACAGATAGATGTCAGACAGTGTGAAGTAAGGCTCTATGGTGCTGAGAGGACAGATAGATGTCAGACAGTGTGAAGTAAGGCTCTATGGTGCTGAGAGGACAGAGAGATGTCAGACAGTGTGAAGTAAGGCTCTATGGTGCTGAGAGGACAGAGAGATGTTAGACAGTGTGAAGTAAGGCTCTATGGTGCTGAGAGGACACAGAGATGTCAGACAGTGTGAAGTAAGGCTCTATGGTGCTGAGAGGACAGAGAGATGTCAGACAGTGTGAAGTAAGGCTCTATGGTGCTGAGAGGACAGATAGATGTCAGACAGTGTGAAGTAAGGTTCTATGGTGCTGAGAGGACAGAGAGATGTTAAACAGTGTGAAGTAAGGCTCTATGGTGCTGAGAGGACAGATAGATGTCAGACAGTGTGAAGTAAGGCTCTATGGTGCTGAGAGGACAGAGAGATGTCAGACAGTGTGAAGTAAGGCTCTATGGTGCTGAGAGGACAGAGAGATGTTAGACAGTGTGAAGTAAGGCTCTATGGTGCTGAGAGGACAGATAGATGTCAGACAGTGTGAAGTAAGGCTCTATGGTGCTGAGATGACAGAGAGATGTTAGACAGTGTGAAGTGAGGCTCTATGGTGCTGAGAGGACAGAGAGATGTTAGACAGTGTGAAGTAAGGCTCTATGGTGCTGAGAGGACAGATAGATGTCAGACAGTGTGAAGTAAGGCTCTATGGTGCTGAGAGGACAGAGAGATGTCAGACAGTGTGAAGTAAGGCTCTATGGTGCTGAGAGGACAGATAGATGTCAGACAGTGTGAAGTAAGGCTCTATGGTGCTGAGAGGACAGAGAGATGTCAGACAGTGTGAAGTAAGGCTCTATGGTGCTGAGAGGACAGAGAGATGTTAGACAGTGTGAAGTAAGGCTCTATGGTGCTGAGAGGACAGAGAGATGTCAGACAGTGTGAAGTAAGGCTCTATGGTGCTGAGAGGACAGAGAGATGTTAGACAGTGTGAAGTAAGGCTCTATGGTGCTGAGAGGACAGAGAGATGTTAGACAGTGTGAAGTAAGGCTCTATGGTGCTGTCTGTGTGCATTCATATGTGTGTCTGTGTGAGTGTTTGTGTACGTTCATATGTGTGTCTGTGTGAGTGTTTGTGTGCATTCATATGTGTGTCTGTGTGAGTGTTTGTGTGCATTCATGCATGTGTGTGCGTGCACAAATTTGTATGGGTGTATGCATTCGTACGTGGGGGTGTGGGACATATTCCCGTTTGTGTGTGTGTCCAGTGTGTGTGACGTACCAGGCGTTCAGACAGAGGAGTCTTGTCTCCATCAGGCAGATGTTGCTCCAGAGCCAGGACAATACAGTTGGCACAGATGGTGGCCAGGATCAACAGGGAGGAGAGGACACTCAGGAAGAAACCAGGGAGGAGAGGACAGACAGAGAGGACAGGAAGTCAAGGAAGAAACCAGGAAGGGAGGAGAGGACAGACGGAGAGGACAGGAAGAAACCAGGGAGGAGGGGAGGACAGACAGAGAGGAGGAAGAAACCAGGGAGGAAGAAACAGAGAGGACAGGGAGGGGGAGGACAGACGGAGAGGACAGGAAGAAACCAGGGAGGGGAGGACAGACAGAGAGGACAGGAAGAAACCAGGGAGGAGAGGGCAGACAGAGAGGACAGGAAGAAACCAGGGAGGAGAGGGCAGACAGAGAGGACAGGAAGAAACCAGGGAGGAGAGGACAGACAGAGAGGACAGGAAGAAACCAGGGAGGGGAGGACAGACGGAGAGGACAGGAAGAAACCAGGGAGGGGAGGACAGACAGAGAGGACAGGAAGAAACCAGGGAGGAAACCAGGACAGAGAGGAGAGGACAGAGAGGGCAGGAGGAAGAGAGGACAGGAAGAAACCAGGGAGGAGAGGGCAGACAGAGAGGACAGAGGGAGGACAGACAGAGGACAGGGAGGAAAAACAGGGAGGAGAGGACAGAGAGGACAGGAAGAAACCAGGGAGGAGGGGAGAAGAGGACAGACAGAAAGGACAGGAAAAGGACAAGGCGGCAGCAATCTGATACTTAACTAACTCAGTTATTCCCAAATTCCCGAATGTTATAACATTTATAACAAACGTGTATATCATAATAACATATTTTGAAATCCAAAATATAATAATGAACCAACAATTAAATCTCCCAGTCAAAAATAACAACGATATACAGTAGCTATTGGCCTATCATAACCACATGATCGAAAACATACCTGTTGAGAAAAGCTCTTGATGAATTATTGGACATGATGCCATGATTCTACAAACATAGCTACCACCTTCCTTACACACAGTGTAGTGTTTACTGAATGGGCTGAGACCTACACATGCACTGTAAACATTAACATATAGCATTGCAATAACTGTGTACAAATACACGAAGGTGACACCTGCTAAATGGGGATCAGGCCAGAAGAAAACCAGCTGTACAACCACCCTGCATATATAGTAAGAACACA
>NC_088225.1:21316434-21491434 GCF_036934945.1 Oncorhynchus masou masou | reverse complement strand
CACTTTGGCACTAATTTCAGGACCTTGTGGTCATTTTTCAAGACTCTAGACACAAAACTCAGAACGGTCATCACTTGTAACACAGGCTGTTCAATTTTCAAAACATATTATTGTGCATTCATATCTTTAAAGAAACTTGCAGTTGCAGAATCATTAGTTCAAACAACTAATTTATCATGAAATACCATAGGAACATTCATTTAGATCACCCACACACAAGATACCGATAGTTTCACTGTGTAGGATTGTACTATTGTAGTACAAAATATGTGACACATGTTTCATTATGGCACTACACATAAAAACGTCACTGTAAAGGGACTAGTAGGGAGAATACTACATAGTTAGATAATTGTAATGAAATGAATAGACAGTCATCTCAGATGTAATGTGGGAATTGCATTTTGCATCCAAGCAATTGGAAAAAGTGTTAAAAGAGTTTTGAAAAATTTGCATTTTGATCATTAGTTGTGAGTTTTGTGTCTAGAGTCTTGAAAAATGACATCAAGGTGCCAAAGTGATTGTAAAAAACGGTATAATACCTTCTACCTCTAGCCTCAGTTTAGCCTCTGTGGCTGTACCTGTCCCTGCAGCGCCTGGCCTCACCCTGGCCCTCTCTAGCCCATATCCCATATGTCTCATGCCCCTGTGTCACACTTGTCACTGCCACCTTTTGTTATGCTGTGTGTGTGTGTGTGTGTGTGTGTGTGTGTGTGTGTGTGTGTGTGTGTGTGTGTGTGTGTGTGTGTGTGTGTGTGTGTGTGTGTGTGTGTGTGTGTGTGTGTGTGTGTGTGTGTGTGTGTGTGTGTGTGTGTGTGTGTGTGTGTGTGTACTGCAGGTAGAGGCAGGTGTCTACACAAAGAGCAGGTTTGGTAGCAGCATGACCATGTGACTAAAGAAGTCGAGCATGAAGAAGCCATCCATTAACAATGCTTTCTCTCTCTATTTTTCTCTCTCTGTCTTTGTCTTGCTGCCTGTCTCTCTCTCTCGTTATTTCTCTCTCTTGCTCTCCCTCTTTGTCTCTCTCGTTCTCTTTCTCCGCACTCTGCACCCAGCTCCCAAAAATAGCATTGCTCCCCCAAACACACACATACTCAAATACACACACATATATACACACACACATATGCACACACACATATATACACACACATATACACACTGAAATACACATATACAGTACCAGCCTGCCATCAAAATGGAATAATTCAGAAGAAAGCTAGAATGCAAGACTGAGAGATGGAGAGAGAGAGGAGGGGGTAGTGAAAGGGAAGGGTATAGACAGAGAGAGTAGCATTACATATCTAAACATGATATACACTGCTATTTGGTGTTTGGTATTTTATTAGGATCTCCATTAGCTCTTGCAAAAGCAGCATCTACTCTTCCTGGGGTCCACACAAAACATGGAACATAATACAGAATGACATAATACAGAACATGATTAGACAAGAACAGCCCAAGGACAGAACTACAAACATTAAGAACACCTTCCTAATTTTGAATTCCACCCCCTTTTGCCCTCAGAACAGCCTTAATTCATCGGGGCATGGACTCCACAAGGTATCGAAAGCTTTGCACAGGGATTCAGGACCATGTTGACTCAAATGCTTCACACAGTTGTGTCAAGTTGGAAAACCCATCAGCGTTGCAGTTCATGACACACTCAAACCAGTGCGCCTGGCCCCTACAACCAGACCCCGTTCAAAGGCACTTACATCTTTTGTCTTGCCCATACACCCTCTGAGTGGCACAAATACACAATACATGTCTCAATTGTCTCAAGGCTTAAAAATCCTTCTTTAACTTGTCTCCTCCCCTTCATCTACAATGATTGAAGTGGATTTAACAAGTGACATTAATACGGGATCATAGCTTTAATCTGGAATCACCTGGTCAGTCTATGTCTTGGAAAGAGTTGTTAATGCTTTGTACACTCAGTACATTCCCCAGTGCATTCAGAAAGTATTCAACACTCAGTACATTCCCCAGTGCATTCAGAAAGTATTCAGCACTCAGTACATTCCCCAGTGCATTCAGAAAGTATTCAGCACTCAGTACATTCCCCAGTGCATTCAGAAAGTATTCAGCACTCACTACATTCCCCAGTGCATTCAGAAAGTATTCAGTACTCAGTACATTCCCCAGTGCATTCAGAAAGTATTCAGCACTCAGTACATTCCCCAGTGCATTCAGAAAGTATTCAGCACTCAGTACATTCCCCAGTGCATTCAGAAAGTATTCAGCACTCACTACATTCCCCAGTGCATTCAGAAAGTATTCAGCACTCAGTACATTCCCCAGTGCATTCAGAAAGTATTCAGCACTCACTACATTCCCCAGTGCATTCAGAAAGTATTCAGCACTCAGTACATTCCCCAGTGCATTCAGAAAGTATTCAGTACTCACTACATTCCCCAGTGCATTCAGAAAGTATTCAGCACTCAGTACATTCCCCAGTGCATTCAGAAAGTATTCAGCACTCAGTACATTCCCCAGTGCATTCAGAAAGTATTCAGCACTCAGTACACTCCCCAGTGCATTCAGAAAGTATTCAGCACTCAGTACATTCCCCAGTGCATTCAGAAAGTATTCAGCACTCAGTACATTCCCCAGTGCATTCAGAAAGTATTCAGCACTCAGTACATTCCCCAGTGCATTCAGAAAGTATTCAGCACTCAGTACATTCCCCAGTGCATTCAGAAAGTATTCAGCACTCAGTACATTCCCCAGTGCATTCAGAAAGTATTCAGCACTCAGTACATTCCCCAGTGCATTCAGAAAGTATTCAGCACTCACTACATTCCCCAGTGCATTCAGAAAGTATTCAGCACTCAGTACATTCCCCAGTGCATTCAGAAAGTATTCAGTACTCAGTACATTCCCCAGTGCATTCAGAAAGTATTCAGCACTCAGTACATTCCCCAGTGCATTCAGAAAGTATTCAGCACTCAGTACATTCCCCAGTGCATTCAGAAAGTATTCAGCACTCAGTACATTCCCCAGTGCATTCAGAAAGTATTCAGCACTCAGTACATTCCCCAGTGCATTCAGAAAGTATTCAGCACTCAGTACATTCCCCAGTGCATTCAGAAAGTATTCAGACCCATTCCATTTGTCCACATTTTGATACGTTACATCCTTATTCTAAAATTGATTAAATAAAAAAGTGTCATCAATCTACACACAATACCCCATAATGACAAACCGTTTTGTTAGACATGTTTGCAAATGTATAACAAATAAAAAACAGAAGTACCATATTTACATAAGTATTCACACCCTTTTCTATGAGACACGAAATTGAGCTTAGGTGCATCCTGCTTCAGTTGATCATCCGTGAGATGTTTCTACAGATTTGAGTCCACCTGGGGTAAACACAGTTGACTGGACATGATTGGAAAGGTACACACCAGTCTATATAAGGTCCAACAGTTGACAGTGCATGTCAGAGCAAAAACCAAGCCATGAGGTCGAAGGAATTGTCTGTAGAGATCCTAGACAGAATTGTGTTGAGGCACAGATCTGTGGAAGGGTACCAAAAAATGTCTGCAGCATTGAAGGTCCCCAAGACCACAGTGGCCGTGTAACGGTTCTCGTTTGTCGAAGGAGAAGCGGACCAAAATGCAGCGTGGTGGTTGTTCATGTTCTTCAATGAAATGAACTAGACATGAAATAACGAACAAAACAAAGAACGAACGTGAGAACCTATACAGCCTTTCTGGTGAACACAAACACAGAGACAGGAACAGTCACCCACGAAATACTCAAAGAATATGGCTGCCTAAATATGGTTCCCAATCAGAGACAACGATAAACACCTGCCTCTGATTGAGAACCACTCCAGACAGCCATAGACTATGCTAGATACCCCCACTAAACCACACACCCAATACCTAACAAAACCCCAAGACAAAACACACCACAATAAACCCATGTCACACCCTGGCCTGACCAAATAAATAACACAATATATTTCGACCAGGGCGTGACAGAACCCCCCCCCAAGGTGCGGACTCCCGGACGCACATCAAAACAATAGGGGAGGGTCCGGGTGGGCGTCTGTCCATGGTGGCGGCTCCGGCGCAGGACGTGGACCCCACTCTATCATTGTCTTAGTCCCTCCTCCTCACGTCCTTGGATAGTCCACCCTCGCCGCCGACCATTGCCTAGTAGTCCTCACCCAGAACCCCACTGGACTGAGGGGCAGCTCGGGACTGAGGGGCAGCTCGGGACTGAGGGGCAGCTCGGGACTGAGGCAGCTCGGGACAGAGGCAGCTCGGGACAGAGGCAGCTCGGGACAGAGGGGTAGCTCGGGACTGAGGGGAAGCTCGGGACTGAGGGGAAGCTCGGGACTGAGGGGAAGCTCGGGACTGAGAGGAAGCTCAGGCAGGTAGTTGGATCCGGCAGATCTTGGCTGGCTGGCGGTTCTGGCAGATCCTGGCTGACTGGCGGATCTGGAAGAGTCTGGCTGACTGGCGGATCTGGAAGAGTCTGGTTGACTGGCAGATCTGGAAGAGTCTGGCTGACTGGCAGATCTGGAAGGGTCTGGCTGACTGGCAGATCTGGAAGAGTCTGGCTGACTGGCGGATCCTGGCTGACTGGCAGATCTGGAAGAGTCTGGCTGACTGGCGGATCTGGAAGAGTCTGGCTGACTGGCGGATCTGGAAGAGTCTGGCTGACTGGCGGATCTGGAAGAGTCTAGCTGACTGGCGGATCTGGAGGAGTCTGGCTGACTGGCGGATCCTGGCAGACTGACGGCTCTGGCTGCTCCATGCTGACTGGCAGCTCTGGCTGCTCCATGCTGACTGGCGGCTCTGGCTGCTCCATGCAGACTGGCGGCTCCGGCTGCTCCATGCAGACTGGCAGCTCTGGCGGCTTCTTGCAGACTGGTAGCTCTGGCGGCTTCTTGCAGACTGGCAGCTCTGGCTGCTCCATGCAGACTGGCAGCTCTGGCAGCTCCTTGCAGACTGGCAGCTCTGGCAGCTCCTTGCAGACTGGCAGCTCCTTGCAGACTGGCAGCTCCTTGCAGACTGGCAGCTCTGGCTGCTCCATGCAGACTGACAGCTCTGGCTGCTCCATGCAGACTGGCAGCTCTGGCTGCTCCATGCAGACTGTCAGCTTTGGCTGCTCCATGCAGACTGGCATCTCTGTCTGCTCCATGCAGACTGACAGCTCTGGCTGCTCCATGCAGGCTGGCAGCTCTGGCTGCGCTGAACAGGCGGGAGACTCCGGCAGCGCTGGAGAGGCGAGGCGCACTGTAGGCCTGATGCGTGGTGCTGGCACTGGTGGTACTACGCCGAGGACACGCTCAGGAAGCCTGGTGCGGGGAGCTGCCACCGGAGGGCTGGTGCGTGGAGGTGGTACTGGGTAGACCGGACCGTGCAGGCGCACTGGAGCTCTTGAGCACCAAGCCTGCCCAACCTTACCCGGTTGAATACTCCCGGTCGCTCTACCGAGGTGGAATAGCCCGCACTGGGCTATGTAGGCGAACCGGGGACACCGTGCGCAAGGCTGGTGCCATGTAAGCCGGCCCAAGGAGACGCACTGGGGACCAGATGCGTAGAGCCGGCTTCATGGCATTTGGCTCGACGCTCAATCTAGCCCGGCCGATACGCGGAGCTGGAATATACCGCACCGGGCTATGCACCCACACTGGAGACACCGTGCGCACCACAGCATAACACGGTGCCTGCCTGGTCTCTCTAGCCACCCGGTAACCACAGGAAGTTGGCGTAGGTCTCCTACCTAGCGTCGCCATACTCCCTGTGAGCCCTTCCCCAAGAAATTTTTGGGGCTGACTCTCAGGTTCCCATCCGCGTCGCCGTGCTGCCTCCTCATACCAGCGCCTCTCAGCTTTCGTCGCCTCCAGTTCTTTGGGGCGACAATATTCTCCAAGCTGATCCCAAGGTCCTTCTCCGTACAATTCATCCTCCCATGTCCATTCCTCTCTTTGTTGCTCCTGCTGTTGCTGTTGCCTGTTACCACGCCGCTTGGTCCCGTTGTGGTGGGTGATTCTGTAATGGTTCTCGTCTGTCGAAGGAGAAGCGGACCAAAATGCAGCGTGGTGGTTGTTCATGTTCTTTAATGAAATGAACTAGACATGAAATAATGAACAAAACAAAGAACCAACACGAGAACCTATACAGCCTATCTGGTGAACACAAACACAGAGACAGGAACAGTCACCCACAAAATACTCAAAGAATATGGCTGCCTAAATATGGTTCCCAATCAGAGACAACGATAAACACCTGCCTCTGATTGAGAACCACTCCAGACAGCCATAGACTATGCTAGATACCCCCACTAAACCACACACCCAATACCTAACAAAACCCCAAGACAAAACACACCACAATAAACCCATGTCACACCCTGGCCTGACCAAATAAATAAAGAAAAACACAATATATTTCGACCAGGGCGTGACAGGTCGCCATTGTTCTTGGAACTACCAAGACTCTTCCTTGAGCTGGCAGCCCGGCCAAACTGAGCAATCGAGAGATCCTTGATGAAAACCTGCTCCAGAGAGCTCAGGACTTCAGACGGGGGCAAAAATTCAACTTCCAACAGGACAACGACCCTAAATACACATCCAAGACAACGCAGGAGTGGCTTGAGGACAAGTCTCTGAATATCCATGAGTGGCCCAGCCAGAGCCCAGACTTGAACCGGATCGAACATCTCTGGAGAAACTTGAAAATAGCTGTGCAGTGACGCGCCAACCTGACAGAGCTTGAGAGGATATGCAGGGAAGATTGGGAGAAACTCCCCAAATACAGGTGTGCCCAGCTTGTAGCATCATACCCAAGAAGACTTGAGGCTGTAATCGCAGTCAAAGGTACTTCAACAAAGTACTGAGTAAAGGGTCGTAAATGTGACATTTCAGTATTTTATTTGTAATACATTTGCAAAAATGTTTTTAAAAACCTGTCATTATGGGGTATTGTGTGTATTGAGGGGGGAAATTATTTTATCCATTTTAAAATAAGGCTGTAACGTAATAAAATGTGGAAAAAGTCAAGGGGTCTGAATACTTTCTGAATCCACTGTATGTCCACGCTATAGATACTCATTACATGGCTGGGCCTGGCTAAGCTATAGCCAGGTCAACGTAGCCTGGTTTTCAGACTGGGTGAATTTACATTTCTAATGGATAATAAAGGCCGGGACAGTGATGGAATTTTGGATGATGGTTATTGGTCAAACAAAATAACCGTGGTCATCGTAATAACTGTTCAAATAGCAAACATTATATATATATATATATATATATTTTTTAAGATGCACATTTTCTTCAGTCAGCTGATCATTTTACAAAATGAAATAAGCAAATATGTAAACCGGTTATGACAGTTAATTTACTTTACTGACAGTCTGCATCCGTAACCGTCGGTTACATGGTTATACAGTAATTGTGCCTGCCCTATTGATAATAAGATAATAAGCGTGTCTATGAAAAGGTCTGATCATTGGTTACAAAACAGTGAAAGGGAAGAAGAGAAGTCCCTCCCCCCATCCTGAGCTGACCTCTGTTCCCATCCTCCCCCTGTGCTAGAGAACATGGTGGGAGGGTGGAAGGATCTATTTCAGACAGACCCCATACAGTACAGTAACAGTACACACCGCTCACAAACAGTAGAAGAAACCCGCTCATCTGCAGTGAAGTCAGACTGGACTCACTGGACAGACATTACAAACACAATAATGGTATGGTCACATAAAACTAAAGTAGGAAGGTTGGGTGGGCCTTCTAGCAATCCAAAGGTTGAGTGTTCGAGTCACGTCGGGGACTAGTGGTGAGCGGGCCAGCTGTTTATATAGAAAATGTGCTGTAGGCTACAGTCAGAGACGGTGGATTTTTTTACAGTGAGTGCAGGATTTTTTAGATTATAAATTTAGATTATAAATTCCAACATTTTGGTTGGCTATTTGTTAGTCAACTTGTCTATAATTAGATACATGCAGCTTCTCATTTGTCACTATATGTTGCCCTAGAAGACTAAATAAACCATTGCTCACCAGAATAATGTCATAAATGATAGATTGCTTCAATCTCTTTGACATTGGTAAAGTTTTCTCTGTCATCTCTGCTTATTTTGTGGAGCAAATACGTTTAGGGACCGGGGAGAAAATGCAATAACTCAACAACCAAAAATTGGGAAGGTTTTCTGGGCAAAATGTTCAAATGACATCAGTTTGACTGGTTGTAAGGAAATAGAAAACTGTGAAAATTATCCAACAAGTTTCAACATTACCAACTGTGCATTTTCATTCTCAAGATGCTGAAAGAAATAAATCATATTTCTCCACTCATCTTCCTCAGTCAAAATGTAAATCTGGTGTATCATTTTACTGCAAGAAATGCTTAATTCTGCAGCATTATTAAGACTATGTGAGAGGTTATAGACCTACAGTCAGTGTCCAGATTCCCGTTTCCATTTAACCCATCTGAACAGTAGGCTATAGTTCCCTTCTCGTGCCATAGGCCTATCTGAAGTCCCCGTCTTGTGTCTGTTGAATGTGTATAGTGCCTCACAACCATCATACATAACATATCCAGCACTGCTATCATCCTCTTTTATCACTTCTAATCTTTCACAAACATTACTTTTCTGGCCTCCCTTCTCTTTATATTCAACTCTCCATTTCACAGCTTTTTTCTTATTTAATTCAACTCAGACATTGTCCTTATTTCCTCAGTGGACCGACATGACATTTTCTGCATGTTACCAAAAGCGTTTGGTGATTGGAGTATAGGCTATTTGGCATGTGTAAATTGAGGCCCTAAAGCTTAGGCTTTACACACAATTAACACAAAATATGAAAGAAAGATAGATATAAATTGCACAAGAATTATACTTTAATTAATTTTTATGTATTGTTTTCTCTTTATTGAATCTGCCCACCCTGTGGATATAACCAAGTCAACCCGCACATCACTATCGGGGACAACTGTAATATTTTGGTAACACTTAATGTTAAGGGTACCTAATGAACAATGTATAAGGCATTTATATATTGTGTGTTCACCGTTTATTATTCACTACTCCTGCATTTATAAACCACTTACTAATCATTACCTAAAGATGTAGTCTTGGATCTTAAGAACAACAAATTCGTAACATATTGTATGAATTGGATTTGTAACATTTCCTACGAATTGCCACCCCAAAAAAGAGTTAATAATAACAACAAAAATGACATAGTACTGAAGAATGGATGACATAGTACTGAAGAATGGATGACATAGTACTGAAGAATGGATAGCATTGTACTGAAGAATGGATGACATAGTACTGAAGAATGGATGACATAGTACTGAAGAATGGATGACAGTACTGAATAATGGATGACATAGTACTGAAGAATGGATGACATAGTACTGAAGAATGGATGACATAGTACTGAAGAATGGATGACATAGTACTGAAGAATGGATGACATAGTACTGAATAATGGATGACATAGTACTGAATAATGGATGACATAGTACTGAAGAATGGATGACATAGTACTGAATAATGGATGACATAGTACTGAAGAATGGATGACATAGTACTGAATAATGGATGACATAGTACTGAAGAATGGATGACATAGTACTGAAGAATGGATGACATAGTACTCAAGAATGGATGACGTAGTACTGAAGAATGGATGACATAGTACTGAAGAATGGATGACATAGTACTGAATAATGGATGACATAGTACTGAAGAATGGATGACATAGTACTGAAGAATGGATGACGTAGTACTGAAGAATGGATGACATAGTACTGAAGAATGGATGACGTAGTACTGAAGAATGGATGACATAGTACTGAAGAATGGATGACATAGTACTGAATAATGGATGACATAGTACTGAATAATGGATGACATAGTACTGAAGAATGGATGACATAGTACTGAATAATGGATGACATAGTACTGAAGAATGGATGACATAGTACTGAATAATGGATGACATAGTACTGAAGAATGGATGACATAGTACTGAAGAATGGATGACATAGTACTCAAGAATGGATGACGTAGTACTGAAGAATGGATGACATAGTACTGAAGAATGGATGACATAGTACTGAATAATGGATGACATAGTACTGAAGAATGGATGACATAGTACTGAAGAATGGATGACGTAGTACTGAAGAATGGATGACATAGTACTGAAGAATGGATGACGTAGTACTGAAGAATGGATGACGTAGTAAAAGAATGGATGACATAGTACTGAAGAATGGATGACGTAGTACTGAAGAATGGATGACGTAGTACTGAAGAATGGATGACATAGTACTGAAGAATGGATGACATAGTACTGAAGAATGGATGACATAGTACTGAAGAATGGATGACGTAGTAAAAGAATGGATGACATAGTACTGAAGAATGGATGACATAGTACTGAAGAATGGATGACATAGTACTGAAGAATGGATGACATAGTACTGAAGAATGGATGACATAGTATTGAAGAATGGATGACATAGTACTGAAGAAACGGGGATAATTTTGGCTCATGACCACCACTTTCGAAACTACTGGCTGAAATTGTACTAAAGTCCCTCCGTAATCTAATGTAAGCGCTATTTATACTTTATAAATAGTTTAGAAATGTTTTGAGTGAGCAGTGTAATTTCACTCAAAAAGATGGGTTTGCAATTGGAAGACATTCCAGCAGTACCTGTTAAAAGAATTAGCACACAATACAGGATGTTTAATGGCATATACATAATAATTAGCTTACTGACATTTGCAAATGTGGGAGTAATGATTAATACATGGTGAACACACATGCCTTATAAATGGTTTATTAGGTACCCTTAAAATTAAGTTTTATCGAATTTTAAACTAACCCTTCCCCTAACCATTTTCCTAACCTTAAACTAATTCACTGAGCCTGTTATGTACATTTTTCTAACCTTCTTAGTTAGTTCTCCTAACCAGCAAAGTAAATTCTCCTAACCTTCGTTGTTCGTTCTCCTAACCAGCAAAGTAAATTCTCCTTGAAATTGTCCTTTGTTGTTATGGTGCAATAAGCAGCCAGGGCTCAGGAAAATACTTGTTGTATTTATTTAGTTATTTATTTTTGAAGGCAAATCATACTCAATTAACTTTTTGTAATTGTTGATGTCATTGACATTGTTGTTATAGATGTTTTAATTCTGATACCTATTAGTTTTGTACTATACTCCAGTTCATTGAGTATGATTTGCCCTCATAAATAAATAAGTCAATAAATACAACAAATAGAGCTGTAACAACCTCCAAGATGTCTGATCAGTTAGGTCTTCCAAATAGTATGATATTGCATAACCGGGTAAGATGTCCTCTAATTCGTATGATAATGTACGACTACTATTCCATTCATAATGTAACCGAATATAGCATAATATATCATACTTAATGGAGGGAAACAAATGTGCATACCAAATCTTACGAATTGCCCTGAGGCCAGGTTGGTAAGATACACATCTGATCACAAGGCCTGGGCTTGGACCACGGTATCTCCCTGCAGCGCATCACTTCTCTAACCAACTCTCCAACCTCTACACCTGGTCCTTTCAGTGACAAATTCCTGTTGATCAATAATTGATCTATGAATGCCATTGATGGATTGTCTGGGGAGACCTGGTTCAGTCTCTGATTACAGAGAGAGAAGGGAAACCAAAAGATGATGTGGTCCTGGAAGACTGGAGCTGTTGACCCCTGACCCCTGCACTAAAAAAAACTTTCTCACGTCTGCACCGCTGTGCTTCATTACTGCATGATCCTGGGGGGACGCCGTGTGTGCAGGCTTTTGTCCCAACCCAACACTAACACACCTGATTCAATTGCATAAGTTCTTGGTGGTTACACTTTGTCTGCAATCAAATCAAATTTGTCTGAGTCAAATCCACTGAGTCAAATCCACTGAGTCAAATCCACTGGGACACAAACGCATGCACACGCACACGCACGCGCACACACACACACACACACACACACACACACACACACACACACACACACACACACACACACACACACACACACACACACACACACACACACACACACACACACACACACACACACACACACACACTCCTTTCTCTAATCCTATCAAATGCAGATGTAGAGGCTGGAGAAGTTGAACCACCTGGACACACTTCAACTGGCTTTCCAGATCCTTCCATCTTGTGTGTGTATTAGTTGCACCACAGTTTGTCCCCGAGCAAAGTGTCAACTCCATCCAGGACAAGCTGCAGTTCAAATTAAACACACCTCTGAAATGCCATTATATCTGCTATTGATTAGAACAAGTACGAAATGTTATATTAACAGGTCAAATAACAAGGACTAAGCTGAAACCCCAGGAGACTGATAGCCCCACCTGGCTGAGGTCTGGAAACAGTAGATCCACCCAACCAAGGGCACCAAACACATCAACAAGACTACAGTAGAAGGCATCCTGAGATAAACACACAGGCTCCAATCCTAACTGTGCTTAAGTCAAATGCTCTCACACATGTCCCATTGACTTCAATGTATGATTTACACAAAAGGTGCACTTCTCTCAATTCAGGACTGGGCCTATAAGCTACAAACAGCAGTAGGAGAAATACACAAGCTTTAACAGATGTAACACCCTTCATTGACCTATAACCACGTCTCAGTAGAGTTGAATATGCGATGGAAAGACATTGAACTTTCGTTTTTTATTGGGTACAGTAAACATAAATAAAAAAGTACATTTTGTGTGCACTATGTCATCACGCACTGATTTTTATCCGCAACAAGTCTGTCTGGTGGAAACACAACACTGGTGGGAAAATGCTCATATTTCCATCATGCAGATTGTGTTAGATTCACATGAACATGTCTCGCCAATCGGATGGAAACCGAGCGAACGACACAGAATATCCAGTTATAGGCAGAATCAAATCAAATGTTATTTGTCACATGATTCGTAAAGAACAGGTGTAAACTACAGGGAAGTGGTTACTTATGAGTCATTTTCAACAGTCCAGAGTTAAAGATGAAAATATCTAATAATTGAAATCGAATTGAAATCCTAACTTCAGATACGTTACTCAACGTGACTCACAAACTTGGGTCATCAGAATGATGTGGCACAATCTGCACCGTTCAGTGGGACTAGGGAATATGACTGTGGTTAGAACTGTTCATAGGTCAGTTTCAACCTGCCAGATAACCTGAGCTGGCCTGTAAATACTGATCCTGGTTCAGTTTTAGCATGTTGTTGTATGTGAGAGTAGAGAGTAGAGCCTTCCCAGGGGAATCATATTATGGATCAATTCACACATATGTTACCAGACAGTAGACAGTAGTCAGTGATATGAGGCAATCAGAGTGGGCCTGAGAGGCACACACACACAGATACACTGAGTGGACAAAACATTAAAAACACCTTCCTAATATTGAGTTGGACCAGCCCTTTTCCCCCCAGAACAGCCTCAATTCATCAGAACATGGACTCTACAAGGTGTCTAAAGCTTTCCACAGGGATGCTGCCCATGTTGACTACCAATGCTTCCCACAGTTGTGTCAAGTTTGCTGGATGTCCTCTGGGTGGTGGACCATTCTTGATGCACACAGGAAACTGTTGAGCGTGTAAAACCCAGCAGCTTTATTAAGGCACTTAAATTTTGTTTGGCCCACACACACAATCCATGCCTCATTTGTCTCAAGGCTTAAAAATCCTTTAATCTCTCCTCCCCTTCATGGACACCGATTGAAGTGGATTAAACAAGTGACATCAATAAATTATCACAGCTTTCACCTGAATTTATCTGGTCAGTCTATGTCATGGAAAGAGTAGGTGTTCCTAATGTTTTGTAAACTCAGTGTATGTCCATGTTATAGACACACAGCACAAGGGTGGGCCTGGCGAAGGTATAGTCAAGTCAGAGTAGCCTGGTTTCCATTTCTAATGGATAATTAAGGATGTAACTGTCATGGAATTTTGGATGATGGTTATTGGTCAGCCAAAACAACCGTAGTCATCGTAATAGCTAAATGATAATAAAAACAATAATATATATATTATATATATATATATATATATAGGGATATATATATATGTTTTGTACACTCAGTGTATAGCGGATTGGAAGGAACAAACACACGCATACACACACCCACTCAGGAGGAAGAAACACAATGGAATAGGAAGGAAGAAGAGGGAGAAGTATAGAGAGAGTGATGGATTGGAAGGAAGAAGAGGGAGAAGTATAGAGAGAGTGATGGATTGGAAGGAAGAAAGGGGAGAAGTATAGAGAGAGTGATGATTGGAAGGAAGAAAAGGGAGAAGTATAGAGAGAGTGATGGATTGGAAGGAAGAAAAGGGAGAAGTATAGAGAGAGTGATGATTGGAAGGAAGAAAAGGGAGAAGTATAGAGAGAGTGATGGATTGGAAGGAAGAAAAGGGAGAAGTATAGAGAGAGTGATAGATTGGAAGGAAGAAAAGGGAGAAGTATAGAGAGAGAGTGATGGATTGGAAGGAAGAAAAGGGAGAAGTATAGAGAGAGTGATGGATTGGAAGGAAGAAAAGGGAGAAGTATAGAGAGAGTGATAGATTGGAAGGAAGAAAAGGGAGAAGTATAGAGAGAGTGATGGATTGGAAGGAAGAAAAGGGAGAAGTATAGAGAGAGTGATGGATTGGAAGGAAGAAAAGGAGAAGTATAGAGAGAGTGATAGATTGGAAGGAAGAAAAGGGAGAAGTATAGAGAGAGAGTGATGGATTGGAAGGAAGAAAAGGGAGAAGTATAGAGAGAGTGATGGATTGGAAGGAAGAAAAGGGAGAAGTATAGAGAGAGTGATGGATTGGAAGGAAGAAAAGGGAGAAGTATAGAGAGAGTGATGATTGGAAGGAAGAAAATGGAGAAGTATAGAGAGAGTGATGATTGGAAGGAAGAAAAGGGAGAAGTATAGAGAGAGTGATGGATTGGAAGGAAGAAAGGGAGAAGTATAGAGAGAGTGATGGATTGGAAGGAAGAAAAGGGAGAAGTATAGAGAGAGTGATGGATTGGAAGGAAGAAAAGGGAGAAGTATAGAGAGAGTGATGGATTGGAAGGAAGAAAAGGGAGAAGTATAGAGAGAGTGATGGATTGGAAGGAAGAAGAGGGAGAAGTATAGAGAGAGTGATGGATTGGAAGGAAGAAAAGGGAGGAGAAGTATAGAGAGAGTATGATGGATTGGAAGGAAGAAAAGGGAGAAGTATAGAGAGAGTGATGGATTGGAAGGAAGAAAAGGGAGAAGTATAGAGAGAGTGATGATTGGAAGGAAGAAAAGGGAGAAGTATAGAGAGAGTGATGATTGGAAGGAAGAAAATGGAGAAGTATACAGAGAGTGATGGATTGGAAGGAAGAAAAGGGAGAAGTATAGAGAGAGTGATGGATTGGAAGGAAGAAGAGGGAGAAGTATAGAGAGAGTGATGGATTGGAAGGAAGAAAAGGGAGAAGTATAGAGAGAGTGATGGATTGGAAGGAAGAAAAGGGAGAAGTATAGAGAGAGTGATGGATTGGAAGGAAGAAAAGGGAGAAGTATAGAGAGAGTGATGGATTGGAAGGAAGAAGAGGGAGAAGTATAGAGAGAGTGATGGAGAAGGAAGAAAAGGGAGAAGTATAGAGAGAGTGATGGATTGGAAGGAAGAAAAGGGAGAAGTATAGAGAGAGTGATGGATTGGAAGGAAGAAAAGGGAGAAGTATAGAGAGAGTGATGGAAGGAAGATTGGAAGGAAGAAAAAGGGAGAAGTATAGAGAGAGTGATGGATTGGAAGGAAGAAAAGGGAGAAGTATAGAGAGAGTGATGGATTGGAAGGAAGAAGAGGGAGAAGTATAGAGAGAGTGATGGATTGGAAGGAAGAAAATGGAGAAGTATAGAGAGAGTGATGGATTGGAAGGAAGAAAAGGGAGAAGTATAGAGAGAGTGATGGATTGGAAGGAAGAAAAGGGAGAAGTATAGAGAGAGTGATGGATTGGAAGGAAGAAAAGGGAAAAGTATAGAGAGAGTGATGATTGGAAGGAAGAAAAGGGAGAAGTATAGAGAGAGTGATGATTGGAAGGAAGAAAAGGGAGAAGTATAGAGAGAGTGATGATTGGAAGGAAGAAGAGGGAGAAGTATAGAGAGAGTGATGGATTGGAAGGAAGAAAATGGAGAAGTATAGAGAGAGTGATGATTGGAAGGAAGAAAAGGGAGAAGTATAGAGAGTGTGATGATTGGAAGGAAGAAGAGGGAGAAGTATAGAGAGAGTGATGGATTGGAAGGAAGAAAAGGGAGAAGTATAGAGAGTGTGATGATTGGAAGGAAGAAGAGGGAGAAGTATAGAGAGAGTGATGGATTGGAAGGAAGAAAATGGAGAAGTATAGAGAGAGTGATGGATTGGAAGGAAGAAGAGGGAGAAGTATAGAGAGAGTGATGGATTGGAAGGAAGAAAATGGAGAAGTATAGAGAGAGTGATGGATTGGAAGGAAGAAAATGGAGAAGTATAGAGAGAGTGATGGATTGGAAGGAAGAAAATGGAGAAGTATAGAGAGTGTGATGATTGGAAGGAAGAAAAGGGAGAAGTATAGAGAGAGTGATGATTGGAAGGAAGAAAATGGAGAAGTATAGAGAGAGTGATGATTGGAAGGAAGAAAAGGGAGAAGTATAGAGAGAGTGATGTATTGGAAGGAAGAAAAGGGAGAAGTATAGAGAGAGTGATGATTGGAAGGAAGAAAATGGAGAAGTATAGAGAGAGTGATGATTGGAAGGAAGAAAAGGGAGAAGTATAGAGAGAGAGTGATGGATTGGAAGGAAGAAAAGGGAGAAGTATAGAGAGAGTGATAGATTGGATGGAAGAAAATGGAGAAGTATAGAGAGAGTGATGGATTGGAAGGAAGAAAAGGGAGAAGTATAGAGAGAGTGATGATTGGAAGGAAGAAGAGGGAGAAGTATAGAGAGAGAGTGATGGATTGGAAGGAAGAAAAGGGAGAAGTATAGACAGAGTGATGGATTGGAAGGAAGAAAAGGGAAAGGAAGTACAGGTAAAGGAACATGAGAGGAAAATATAAAACTTCACATCCTATCAGTCAGCATGCAGAGAGAGGGAGAGGGGGAGTAAGAGAGGGAGCGAGAGAGGAAAATAGTAGCATTACTTTTTGTGGTAAAACCCCAAAAGTGTGCGTGTGTGTCTGTGATCTGCAGTGGTATCTTGGTCTTAGCTCATACAGCTCTTCCTCATCTTTCTCCCACTCCATTTTAAATGATTTAGACACAGACAGGCAGTTAGCCCCCCTCTCTCTCTTTCTATCTCTCTCTTTTTTTGTTCTCTCTCCCTCTCTCCTTCTCTCTCTCATTTGCTCTCTCTCCCTCTCTCTCCCTCTCTCTCTCTGTCTC
Organism: Oncorhynchus masou masou; assembly: GCF_036934945.1. Classification (NCBI taxonomy): domain Eukaryota; kingdom Metazoa; phylum Chordata; class Actinopteri; order Salmoniformes; family Salmonidae; genus Oncorhynchus; species Oncorhynchus masou. The sequence continues at coordinate 21,474,038 of NC_088225.1, read as the reverse complement.
TCTCTATCTTTCTGTCTCTCCCTATCTCTCTCTGTCTCTTCCGTCTCAATCTACCTATTTCCTCTTCCTCTCTGTCTCTCTCCTCCCCTCTCAGTCTCTCCTCCTTCTTCATGATACTGCAGTGAGTATGAACACACACACACACACACACACACACACACACACACACACACACACACACACTTTCCAGAAACCAATGTCAAATTACACACATGGTAACACAGTAGTGATGGGGGAAGAAATTGGTACAGCTACATATCACAATACTATTTTGGACTATATTATATTGATACATTGACTCCAAGTATCAATTTGTTAAAATAAAATCTCTATATATATACACTGAACAAAAATATAAACGCAACATGCAACAATTTCAAATATTTTACTGAGTATCAGCTCATATAAGGAAATCAGTTAATTTAAATAAATAAATTAGGCCCTAAGCTATGGATTTCACATGACTGGGAATACAGATATGCATCTGTTGGTCACAGATAACATAAAAAAAGGCAGGGGTGTGCATCAAAAAACCAGTCAGTATCTGGTGTGATCACCATTTGCCTCATGCAGCGCGACACATCTCCTTCTCATAGAGTTGATCAGGCTGTTGATTGTGGCCTGTGGAATGTGGTCCTACTCCTCTTCAATGGCTGTCTGAAATTGCTAGATACTGGCAGGAACTGGAACATGCTGTATCCCAAACATGATCAATGGGTGACAAGTCTAATGAGTATTCAGGCGAATAGAAGAACTGGGACCTTTTCAGCTTCCAGGAATTGTGTACAGATCCTTGCGACATGGGGCCATGCATTATCATGCTGAAACATGAGGTAATGGTGGCTGATGAATGGCACAACGATTGGCCTCAGAACCTCGTCACGGTATCTATGTGCATTCAAATTGCCAGCGATAAAATGCAATTGTGTTCTTTGTCCATAGTTTATGCCTGCCAATAACCCCACCACCACGGGGCACTCTGCTCATACTGTTGACATCAGCAAACCGCTTCGTCCACACGACACCATACACGTGGTCTGTGGTTGTGAGGCCGGTTGGACGTTCTGCCAAATGCTCTAAAACGACGTTGGAGGCGTCTTATGGTAGATGCAGCACTCCATCACTCTCCTTCTTGGTCAAGTATCCCTTACACAGCCTGGTAGTGTGTTGGGTCACTGTCCTGTTGAAAAACACATGATAGTCCCACTAAGCCCAAACCAGATGGGCTGGAGTGTCGCTGCGGAATGCTGTGGTAGCCATAATGGTTAAGTGTGCCTTACAGACAATTTCACCACCATATCACCCCACACCATCACACCTCCACCTCCATGCTTCACGGTGGGAACCACACATGTGGAGATCGTCCGTTCACCGACTCTGCCTCTCACAAAGACACGGCGGCTGGAACCAAAAATCTTCAATTTGGGCTCATCAGACCAAAGGACAGATTTCCACCGGTCTAATGTCCATTGCTCGTGTTTCTTGGCCCAAGTAAGTCTCTTCTTCTTATAGGTGTCCTTTAGTAGTGGTTTCTTTGCAACAATTCGACCATGAAGGCCTGATTCACAGTCTTCTCTGAACAGTTGATGTTGAGATGTCTGTTACTTGAACTCTGTGAAGCATTTATTTGGGCTGCAATCTGAGGTGCCGTTAACTCTAATGAACTTATCCTCTGCAGCAGAGGTAACTCTGGTTCTTCCATTCCTTTGGCAGTCCTCATGAGAGCCAGTTTCATCATAGCGCTTGATGTTTTTTGTGATTGTACTTGAAGAAACTTTCAAACTGCTTGAAATTTTCCAGATTGACTGACCTTCATGTCTTAAAGCAATGCTTGACTGTCGTTTCTCTTTGCTTATTTGAGCTTTTCTTGCCATAATATGGACTTGGTCTTTTACCAAATAGGGCTATCTTCTGTACACCACCCTTACCTTGTCGCAACACAACTGATTGGCACACCTGTTAATTGACATGCATTGCAGGTGACTACCTCATGATGCTGGTTGAGAGAATGCCAACAGTGTGCAAAGCTGTCATCAAGGCATAGGGTGGGTACTTTGAAGAATCTCTAATTTGAAATCTGTTTTTAACACTCTGTTGGTTACTACATGGTTCCATATGTGTTATTTCATGGTTTTGACATCTTCACTATTATTCTACAATGTAGAAATTGAAACAAATAAGGAAAACCCCTGGAATGAGTAGGTGTGTCCAAACCTTTGACTGGTACTGTATATTTATTTATTTTTACAAATAGATACTTGGAGAGTCAAAGTATCGATATAATGTTGTCCAACGGCACTTGAAAGTGTGTGTGGTGTGTGTGTTTTTATTTAACCTTTATTTAACTCGGCAGGTCAGGTAAGTACAAATTCTTATTTTCAATGACGGCCTAGGAACAGTGGGTTAACTGCCTTGTTCAGAGGCAGAACGACAGATTTTTCCCTTGTTAGCTCATTTTGTCATGCTCTAGCTGAGTGTTACGGATACCAGTATCCTGTGTGTGTATCCTGTGTGTGTGTGTATCCTGTGTTCTTTTCTCTCCTTCTCCCCTCACAGGTGAAAATCATCACTCCCCAATCAGTCAACAATCAATCATCAATCAGAAGACACACCTCCTCCTGTTTTCCTACCACAGTTCCTTTCCCTTGGTTTAAAAACCCTGTCAGTTGTTTGCTCGAGAGCTCAATCTCTCTCTGTAAATGCCTTGTCTGTAGGTCTCTGTGTTTCACTCTCTCTTTGTGTATTAAGAGCACCTTGTGTGTTTGAGCACCTCCATAGCACTTTGTCATCATCTGTGAGTATTGTTTTGGTTATGGTGTTTGTGTTTGATTGCTGGTGGGAAAAGGGGAAACCAAGACAAGTCGCCCATGGGCATACACTACCCGTAGGTAGAGTTTGTTAAATACACTAGTTCGAACTGGGTGGACCACCCACTGTATTTTTGGTTAGTTAGCTGTTGTTAAAGTAGGCTAGTCTAGCTTAGGTTTTTTTATTTTTATACTTCTTGTTTCTTTCCTTGGGTCCAGCTCAGACCCTTTTCCTGCTCCCCCCATTACCGTGTGTTTTCAAATAAACCTTGAGTTTGACGGTAGATTTCAGTTGTCCTGGTTATTTCGTTCTCACTTTTACTTTGACACAATTATAATTTGCATGAGTTATGTTACGGGTCTCATTACCATCCCCCCTAGACTGTCGGGCCAAAAGGGATTCGTAACACTGAGAAATATGTTTAGAACATCAAATTACAGTCAAATCTCAGTATCGAATTGCAATACATATATAGAATTGTGAGAATCACAATACATATATAAAATCGTGAGAATCAACACATAATCATATCACCACTTAAGTATGGTGATCATATCGTGAGGTCCCTGGTAATTCCCAGCACTAATACACAGTAGAGCCCACAGTATCTGTGTGTGGAACAGGTTGTGAAGTTAGCAGCAGCAGAGAGCAGCGAGGGAGAGAACGGCCAATAAATAATTTACATTCTGCAGATTGAATGTAGATCCCTGATTCCACACAGCAAAGAAAACACTGGGGTTTAACGATACTGGGCTGTCTCTTGTTCTCTCTGTATCTCTCTATCTCCTTTTTCTTTATTCATTTGCCCTTGCTTTTTCTGGGCTTTCTCCCTCTCTCATTTGTGATGGTAGGATTTATGTGATGTACAGAGTAACAGTCAAAATCCATAAATACACGGAATACCACACATAGATACATAATCAAATACAACCAAGTATGAAAAGAAGCACACACACAAAGGGTGAACTGACCTCCTTACCTCCTGTATGAGGTAGTATATTACACAGGATAGGGCAAGGGGAGGGGTTATAAGTTAGAGGTCAAGGGGTCATGACAGTTGATCTGGGACAAAGCAGAGCATCTGAGGTAAAAAAAAATATATATATGTTATTTTACCAGGTAAGTTGACTGAGAACACATTCTCATTTGCAACAACAACCTGGGGAATAATTACAGGGGAAAGGAGGGGGATGAATGAGCCTATTGTAAAATTTTTAGGTGACCGTGATGGTTTGAGAGCAAGATTGGGAATTTAGCCAGGAAACCGGGGTTAACACCCCTACTCTTACTATAAGTGCCATGGGATCTTTAAAGACCTCAGTCAGGACACCCGTTTTAACGTCCCATCCAAAAGACAGCACCCTACACAGGGCAGTGTCCCCAATCACTGCCTTGGGGCATTGGGATGGTTTTTTTTTAACAGAGGAAAGAGTGCCTCCTACTGGCCCTCCAACACCACTTCCAGCAGCATCTGGTCTCCCATCCAGGAACTGACCAGGACCAACCCTGCTTAGCTTCAGAAGCAAGCCAGCAGTGGTATGCAGGGTGGTATGCTGCTGGCACAATAGGGGAGTAATAGGAGAGACAGTTATGAGTGACCGAATGTGCTATACAATTCAAAGCTGTTTACTGAATTTCCAGGGTGAGACAAAATAAAGTCACCCTCTTTCACTGCTGCATGAGAATATGTGTGAACGACCATTCTGCCAACTTTCAGTTTGTTTCACATAGTTACTTTGGCCTAAACCCTTATCGTATGGATAACATGAGTCAAATGGGTACAGTAAACACGGTGCCACTGGGACCTTTGTGTTGTCTTACTGGTCGTGACCACATATGTCCCCATAGGAAAACCCTTTGAATAACCCTTTTTGGTTCCAGGTAGAACCCTTTACACAGAGGGCTCTACATGGAACCCAAAAAGGGTTCTTCTTTATGGAACAAAACAGGGTATCCCTATGGGGATAGCCGAAGAACCATTTTGGAACCCTTTTTTCTAAGAGTGTACAGTAAATCTATAAAATCATGTACTGAATCATCTACTGAAACATTCAACTGAATCATTAATCTATATAATAAGCTGCTAATGAGTCATCTACTGAATGATACTGAATCATAAATGTGTAGAATCAACTAACTAATCATCTCTCTCCTCCAAGTATAACAACATATTGTATGTGTGTTGCCTAAAATGATTAAATTCACAGATTAATTTACACCTGGAAAAACAGGTGGCTATCGTCACATACACATCACACATACAGTACCAGTCAAAAGTTTGGACACACCTACTCATTCAAGGGTTTTATCTTATTTTACTATTTTCTACAGTGTAGAATAATAGTGAAGACATCAACACTGTGAAATAACCCATATGGAATCATGTAGTAACCAAAAAAGTGTTAAACAAATCAAAATATATTCTATAATTGAGATTCTTCAAAGTAGCCACCCTTTGCCTTGATGACAGCTTTGCACACTTTTGGCATTCTCTCAACCAGCTTCATGAGGTAGCTACTTGGAATGCATTTCAATTAACAGGTGTGCCTTGTTAAAAGTTAATTTGTGGAAAGTCTTTCCTTCTTAATGTGTTTGAGCCAATCAGTTGTGTTGTGACAAGGTAGTGGTGGTGTACAGAAGAGAGTCTTATTTGGTAAAAGACCAAGTCCATATTATGGCAAGAACAGCTCAAATAATCAAAGAGAAACAACAGTCCATCATTACTTTAACACATGAAGGTCAGTCAACCTGGAAAAGTTCAAGAACTTTGAGAGTTTGTGCGTGTGCGTTTGTGTGCGTGTTCATGTGTGTGTGCATGTGAGGACGGGGGCATGAGAGGTAAGGGAGTAACTAAGGAAAAAGGAGAAGGAGTGAGATTTAAAGGGATAGGGGGATAGATGAGGAGAGAGAGAGGAGGAGGGAGATTGAGGGAGAGAGAGAGGAAGATAGGAAATATAGGAGAAGTGTCAGGACCCGGTTTTGAACCTGGGTCTCCGGAGTGAGAAACAGTCACTTAACCAACTGAGCCACGAATAGACAGCAGAACCCAGAAGATGAGGCAGACACAGCAGTACTTAAGATGGTGTATTTAATAAAGAAAAAAATCCTAAAAATAAAAAAGGCAAATCCAAAAGGTGGTAGGTAAAACACAAAAAACCTAAAAAGAAACTCACTAAACTAAACAAAAACAAAAAACAGAATACTACAAGAACTTCACCCGGAATCGACAAGAGCACACAGAACACTAGGGCAGGGTGCCAACATACAAACACAGAGCACAGAACTGAGGGAAACAAAGGGTTTAAATACAATCAGGGGAAAACGAGACACAGGTGCAAACAATAATGGGGATCAAGGGAAAAACACAGGGACAAAAAGCACAATGGGGACATCTACTGACGAAAACACGGAACAACCCTGGCCAAATCCTGACAGAATCCCCCTAGGAACGGCTCCTGACGTTCCTACCAGCTCTCTCAGGGTGGAGGACCCTGAACTGACGAATGAGGTCAGGGTCCAGGATGTCTTTGGCAGGAACCCAGGAGCGCTCCTCAGGACCGTAGCCTTCCCAGTCCACCAGATACTGCCAGGACCGCTGCACCCGGCGGGAATCCAGTATCCGGTGGACGGTATAAGCCGGCTGGCCTCCAATGACACGAGGCGGAGGGGAGGTCTGTCTGCCGGGACAAGGGGAGAAAAAACAACAGGTTTTAACAAAGACACATGAAATGTGGGATTAATCTTAAGGGATCTGGGTAAGTGTAGGCGATAAGAAACTGGGTTAACTCTCCTGGCAACCTTGAAGGGACCGATGTATTTTTGGGACAGCTTGCGAGACTCCACCCGTAGAGGTAAGTCTCTTGTGGAGAGCCAGACTCTCTGGCCGGGGCGCAGGGTAGGCCCGGGACGGCGACGTCTGTTGGCTTGTTGTTGATACCTCTGTGAGGAACGCATCAGATTAAGACGGGTCTTCCTCCACATAAGCCGACAGCGTCTGACGAATCTCAAGGCTGAAGGCACTCTGACTTCTGCCTCCTGGTCCGGGAACAATGGAGGAGCATAGCCAAACTGACACTCGTGCGGGGACATACCAGTGGAGGAGGAGCGCAAGGTGTTGTGCGCGTATTCGGCCCAAACAATAAAGGATGACCATGTGGACGGGTTGTCACGAGTCATACATCGGAGGGTGGTTTCCAGCTCTTGATTCATCCTCTCTGTTTGGCCGTTGGACTCCGGATGGTACCCTGAAGATAGACTGGCAGAAGCCCCCATGAGTTGGCAGAAGGCCTTCCAAAACCTTGAGGCGAACTGGGGACCTCTGTCAGAAACCACATCTTGAGGAATGCCGAAGACTCGGAACACATGATTAATTACCAACTCAGCCGTTTCCTTGGCAGAAGGTAACTTAGTCAGAGGGACGAACCTGGCCGCCTTTGAAAACCTGTCGATTATGACTAGGATAGTAGTATTGCCATGGGATGGAGGAAGTCCAGTAATAAAGTCCAATGATATATGGGACCAGGGTCTGTGGGGAACAGGTAAAGGGTGAAGGAGTCCTTGAGGGCGGAGGTGAGAAGATTTGCCCTGGCAGCACACGGGGCAGGCATTGACGAAAGTGGCAACGTCTTCTCTTATGGTAGGCCACCAGAACTTACGCTGGATGAACTCCAAGGTGCGACCTACGCCCGGATGACAGGTGAGGCGAGAGGAGTGCCCCCACAGAAGGACCTGAGTCCTCACTGCCTTGGGGACAAACAACCGATTGGCAGGACCTCCTTTAGGGTCCGGTTCGCTAGCTTGAGCACGTCTCACGGTATCCTCAACTTGCCACGAGATCGGAGCCACAATCTTAGCAGCAGGAAGGACAGGCATGTCCGTGTCATCTCGAATAGCAGGAGCGTAGACTCGGGACAGGGCATCCGGTTTGAGATTCTTCGACCCGGGCCGATAGGTGAGGATAAACTGGAATCGATTGAAGAAAAGAGACCATCTAGCTTGTCTAGAGTTCAATCGCTTCGCCTGCTGGATATACTCCAGATTCTTGTGGTCCGTAAGCACTTGAAACGGGTGAGAAGCCCCTCGAGCCAGTGTCTCCATTCCTTCAATGCCATCTTAACCGCTAGGAGTTCACGATCCCCACATCGTAGTTCCTCTCAGTCGGGGTAAGCCGGTGTGAGAAGAAAGCGCACGGATGAAGCTTCTTGTCTTCACCCCTCTGAGACAGGACAGCTCCAACACCAACCTCTGATGCGTCTACCTCCACCACAAATGGTTCATCCGTAGTCGGTAGTATCAGGATGGGAGCAGAGAGGATGCGCTGCTTGAGTCCTTGGAAGGCCGTCTCAGCTTCTCTTCCCCAAGAAAACCTTGCATTGCCACCTTTGGTTAAAGCTGAGAGAGGAGCTGCCACCAAACTGAAGTTCTTGATGAACTTGCGGTAAAAGTTTGTGAAGCCCAGGAAACGCTGAACATCCTTAACGGATTTGGGGGTGGGCCAATCCGCTACCGCCCCTACCTTCCTAGGGTCCATTTGGATTCGACCGGGTTCCACTACAAATCCCAGGAATTGTACTCGGGATGAATGGAATTCACATTTTTCCGGCTTAACGTACAGATGGCTGTCCAGGAGGCGTTTGAGTACTTGTCTGACATGCTTAGTGTGTTCTTGAAGGGAGCTCGAAAAGATGAGGATGTCATCCAAGTAAACGAACACAAATATGTTAAGCATATCCCTAAGCACATCGTTTATGAGCGCTTGGAACACCGCTGGGGCGTTGGTCAGGCCGAAGGGCATCACCAAGTATTCATAGTGACCAGTAGGCGTGTTGAAAGCGGTCTTCCACTCGTCACCAGGTCTGATCCGCACAAGATGGTATGCGTTCCGCAGGTCAAGCTTAGTGAAAACAACTGCTTCCTGGAGCAGCTCGAAGGCTGTGGCCATAAGGGGTAGCGGGTAACGGTTACGGACGGTTATGTCATTGAGTCCCCGGTAGTCGATGCAAGGACGTAACCCACCGTCTTTCTTGGCCACAAAGAAAAACCCTGCTCCCGCCGGGGAGGTGGATGGACGCATGAGGCCTGCTTCCAGAGAGTCCTTGATATAGGTATCCATAGCAGCTCGTTCGGGTGGAGATAGGGAAAAGATCCGACCCCTGGGGGCAAGTGCCCGGAAACAGGTCGACGGGGCAATCGTAAGATCTATGGGGTGGTAGCATGGTGGCCCTCTGTTTGCTAAACACCAGTTTGAGGTCATGGTAACACTCGGGAACTCGGGTCAGATCGATGGATTCTAAAGACTCGGGAGTAGAACTCGGGGAATTCTGGAAAATACAAGTAGCTTGGCACGTAGGACCCCACTGCTTGATAGTGCCCACAGACCAGTCGATGTGAGGGTTATGGCTGTGAAGCCAGGGGTATCCAAGGACGAGAGGGAACTCGGAACAGGAGATCAAATGAAAGTTCATCAATTCCTGGTGTTGTGAAACTGAAAGTCTCAAGGAGGTAGTGACATGAGTGACAAGTCCAGATCCCAAAGGGCTTCCATCCAATGTAGTAACCCTCATGGGGTCACTTAGAGGTTCAGAGGGAACGCCATTCTTCTTCGCCCAGACACCATCCATGAAGTTACCTGCGGCTCCAGAGTCTACCAAGGCTTGAAGGTGAAGCTTGTGGTTGTCCCAGGAGAGGGTGACTGGAATGAGCAGACGGGAGTTGGACGGATGGGAGGAGGTTATGTTTCCCGTTACAGTTCCTCCCGGTCTGTACGGGACAGAGCGTTTCCCTGGAGCCCGGGACACGTGGAACGGAAATGGCCCGGTTTGCCGCAATATAGACAGCGTCGCTCCCTCATCCGGCGGTCTCTCTCAGCCTGGGAGATGCGTCCAATCTGCATGGGTTCCGGTGGAGCCAGTGATGATAAAGGTGGGGACTCGGAGCTGGGACTGATAGGGGCTAGAGGTCTACGGTTGAGTTCTCTCTCTCTCAGACGCTGGTCAATGCGTGAGGCCAACTTGATCAGGGACTCGAGATTGTCCGGTGGTTCCCGAGTGGCCAGTTCATCTTGGATAGTGTCGGAAAGGCCTTTCAGAAAGCACACCGTGAGCGCCTCGTTGTTCCAGCCACTCGCTGCTGCCACCGTGCGGAACTGGATGGCATAGTCCGTCACGCTGCGCCAACCTTGATGGAGAGTCAGGAGCTGTTTGGCTGAGTCAGAACCACTGCTTGGGCCTTGAAACACTCGTTTGAATTCCTCAGCAAAGGCAGAGTAGCTGGCACAGCAGGAACTATGGGCATCCCACACAGCAGTAGCCCAGGCCAGGGCTTTTTCCGACAGCAGGGTGATGATATATGCGATCTTAGACCGGTCGGTGGGAAATGACGAGGGTTGCAGCTCAAAGGAGAGAGAACATTGAGTGAGAAACCCTTTACAAGCACTTGGATCACCTGAGAACCGTTGGGGAGGTGGAAGTCGAGGTTCAGCCAGGGGGTTAACTGCCATGGGTACGTGAACTTGAGGTACTGGGACGGAACTGTTGCCGGGGTAAGTCGATCAGATACTTGCTTAATGGAAGTCAGCATCTCCGACAGAAGATGAGAATGTCTAGCCATTAAGGCCTCTTGCTGAACCAGGGCGGCTTCGTGGCGTTGGACAGTCTCCTGGTGGTGGGACAGCGTGGCAAAAAGGTCCTGGGAACTGGCTGCCTCTGGGTTCATTTTTGGCTCTGTGTTTCTGTCAGGACCCGGTTTCGAACCTGGGTCTCCGGAGTGAGAAACAGTCACTTAACCAACTGAGCCACGAATAGACAGCAGAACCCAGAAGATGAGGCAGACACAGCAGTACTTAAGATGGTGTATTTAATAAAGAAAAAAATCCTAAAAATAAAAAAGGCAAATCCAAAAGGTGGTAGGTAAAACACAAAAAACCTAAAAAGAAACTCACTAAACTAAACAAAAACAAAAAACAGAATACTACAAGAACTTCACCCGGAATCGACAAGAGCACACAGAACACTAGGGCAGGGTGCCAACATACAAACACAGAGCACAGAACTGAGGGAAACAAAGGGTTTAAATACAATCAGGGGAAAACGAGACACAGGTGCAAACAATAATGGGGATCAAGGGAAAAACACAGGGACAAAAAGCACAATGGGGACATCTACTGACAAAAACACGGAACAACCCTGGCCAAATCCTGACAAGAAGGTAGATAGAGGAGGGAGAGGAGGCAGAGAGAGAGGGACAGAGGGAGAGAGGGTGATGATAGAGGAATGGAGGGAAGAGAGAAAAGCAGGAGAGAGAGATGTAGGAAGAGAGGGAGATGTGGAGAAGAAGAGAGAAAGGGTGATAGAGGAAGAAGATGAGAAACTGCTAAACTATTACCCTGAACACACTTAGATCAACATCCAGCATGTTCAAACAAAACCAGAGAGGACAAAACCAGCTGAACTATGTAGGGGTGTGGAAGAGACAATGTCCACAATCCAAAACATTCAATACATATATAAAAATCATTTTTTCAAAACGGTACAGAGGCAAGCACATGCACATAGAGTACATGTATTGAAAATATTTCACACATATCTGTGTTCAATCTCCATTCAAACAATTGAACAGATACGATTCAAAAGCCTTAAAACAATCTCATCCATTTGCCAGAGCAGCAGGCCAATTAGACTGTATCATTTCTGACCCATCACTACAGATCAATGCTATCATTATTCTACTTTCCTCTCTCGTCCTGACAGCCTCACAGCTGCCAACAGGAGAACAGACATTGCCCAAATCACTCCCCGTTTCTCCCAAAATGGTGCTATGCTAACACTATGACTGAAGGATGGGGTTAAAAACAAACAAAAGATAACTGTTGTAAGGTGCATTGTGTCTGTAAAAATGTAGAAACTGGAAGAAGAAGCCTAAGTGTTGTTGTCCATTAGTTTACTCCAATTAGCAGAGGGGTGGGTAGGGTTAGGAGAAAATAATAAAGAAAATAATATTTTTTTAAATAAAAAAATAACACTGGCAGTAGAGTAGCAGACACTGTAGGTCCAGTGTGCCACACACACAGATGGCCACAGTGGGCACACACACACAGATGGCCACAGTGGGCACACACACAGATGGCCACAGTGGGCACACACACACAGATGGCCACAGTGGGCACACACATAGATGGCCACAGTGGGCCACACACACACAGATGGCCACAGTGGGCACACACACACAGATGGCCACAGTGGGCCACACACACAGATGGCCACAGTGGGCCACACACACAGATGGCCACAGTGGGCACACACACACAGATGGCCACAGTGGGCACACACATACAGATGGGCACAGTGGGCACACACACACAGATGGCCACAGTGGGCACACACATACAGATGGCCACAGTGGGCACACACACACAGATGGGCACAGTGGGCACACACACACAGATGGCCACAGCGGGCACACACATACAGATGGGCACAGTGGGCACACACACACAGTCAGGGGAAACACGGACACACAGACAAGACACACACACACAGGTAGTCAGGCACACACATACATTCCAGCACACCACAGGCATGATCCATCAGCGAAAACCTAGAGATATGTGTGCTGATAAGGACAAGGCCCAGTTCACTCCATTCTCTCAGTCTAAGCAGAAATGGTGGCAGTATATACTCTCTCCCTCCCTCCCTCCTCGCCTTCCCCTTCACTGTTTTTCCTGAGCTGAGACTGAACATGCTGACATCAGCAACCAGCAGCTCTGCACTACAAACATCTCTCTCTCTCTCTCTCTCTCTCTCTCTCTCTCTCTCTCTCTCTCTCTCTCTCTCTCTCTCAAAAAAAGTGTCCACTGGTGACTGCAATTGATGAATGCCCTTAATAACAACGTTATTATTCATAATGACGAAAAGCATATCAATGACGCCCAAATACAAAGATTCAATGGATCCTAAACCTATCATGTCTACAGGTTTCTGTTGTATCACCACACACTACAGCGCCAGGAAGGCCTTTGAGTATTGCTGTCTAGTAGGCTATGTTGTCATTATTACATGCACACACTAGCCCAATGATGCCCTACCCAATTGGCCAATGGTAGGGTCACATAGATAGGTCCCATCATTAGATCATCTTCCCATTATGATAATAACATTGCAAGTACAGTGGGCCTACCTGATATTCGGAGTTTAGCACTGATGTTATGATACACAGTGATGAGAAACATGTAAAGGATATGGCCATTCTGTAATCTTTTTGGCGTATTTTCTCACAAAGTTATCCTCGCTGAAGATGAACAGCGAGCGGTTGACGGTGAAGCAGTTCTGACGCACCGGGATGGGGTTGTACAGGGCCATGGTCCGGGCTCTCTGCGCCATGGACTGCTTGTAGACCCGCTGTCCCCCGGGGCCTCCAGGCGGGCCGCCCTGCCGGCTGCCTCCGCGGCCAGGGCCTCCAGGTCCATGCCCGTGCCCTGGTCCATGGCCGTGGCTGCCGCCATACCTGGACGGCATCTCGTTTTCGAACCGCGCCATTCTCTGGACACCAAATCTTTACAAAGCAGCTGTAGCTGAGAAGGAGGTGAATGCTCAGCACGACCACACAACATTACATCCCATCTGCCTGCGGACTGCTCAGACACTCAATTGTTTTATTCTGCTTCTTCCACCTGCATAGGGGGAGAGTTGCCGGGCGGTAGCCTATATGGTGCAGCCTTTACAAGATGAAGAGGCCATGTAGGCTTTGGTCTCTCGGTGCGTTAGTACTAATGGTCAAGTAGGGGTGTAAAACAAATGCAACGTGGGGTGGGGGTGGGGTGGATAGCTTGGCTTGTTGCAAGACTACCAGTGCAGTAGGATTCACAATTCCTCTTCAGGTCGTTTTTAGATGTCCAAAAAAAGAAGAGTAAGGCTCTTTTGGGATATTGGGGATATCAGATTGGGGACATTCCAAGATGAATTAGTATAAATGTTTCATGTTCTCCATGGCTGCTCCATCGTTTTCTCCCGAACCATTTCCACGGTGCGATAGGCTCGTCAGATGCCTCTTGTGCTTCGCTTGAATATAAAATGTATTGTCATCATGACCACAGCACAATATTACAATCAATCAGATTATCAAAATAAAAAAATAAGAAAATAAATCCACCAAGTGTTTCCCCTCAACCGGGCATGTTGGTCGTGATTGCCATGGTACGTTTCAGACACCAAAACATGCTGGAAAAAAGAGCTAAAATCTATAATTATTTATTTATTTTGTAACATCCGCAATGTTTGGTACACTGGCTAATTTGTCTCCCGCCACCTCACACTCGCTTTACACGCGCGCAAAGATGAACTGGCATCCTTATACACGAAAAGGATAAATGTGACATTTGTTGATTTTTCTTATTTTGCATTCAATAATCATCTTTAATTGAAATCCGTCGTGTTTTGTAATGTAATGTAGGCTAATATTAGAGCTGAATCAACACTTAAATGATGTCCCCCTCGACACAATGATCATATTCTCTCCATCACCTGTCCATTCATACGTGGTCTCATCCGAGGAGGGGACATTTGGACGCGGGCAACATCACCATAGCAGAGTGGGGAGCATCCGCCACCGCTCGGGTGTCTCGCCACCAGTCATCGTGATCTCCACAAGCGGGTCGAGCGCAGTGCAGAAGCCGTGAAAGTCGAACACCAACCCCTCCCCGCAGAGTGCCTCTGCCCGCTGGAAAAAAAGTGTTCTGCTCGTCCTCTTTCTCCCCTTCCTGAACAAGTGCGCTCCACGGCCTCCTCGGCTTTCCGTCCAGCGGCCCTTAGGGGAGGGAAAGATGGAAGAATGGATGGATGGAGAGGGAGGAAATAGCCCCCTTTTTCTTTTGAAATAGTAGAAATTACTATAAATGTTGTTGTTGTTTTTTAAGAGATCAGAACACGAAATTGTCTCCGTCCAGATGTGCCAGTATTTTGGACTATAGGCTACTAATCGACTAGAGCCGATCAATTCAGCGCTGAATGCCTGAGAAAAGCTCTGTCCCGAAACCTGTGTGTGTAGCCAATGTGTGTGTTGCCGCCAGGCGCTGCAGCACATGACGCACACAGCCCCCACTCACAGACTCACTCCTCGCTCCCCTTCGTTCAAGTTCCAGACCCGTGCACGGTGAGGTGAGCCTTGATTTATTTAGGAACTATAGCCATATGCCCAGCCCTGGATTCACGATGCCTGTCCCTGTCGTACACACATTCTAGCACACATCAATGGAAAAATAATGCGTAAAATACCTCTGTGGTGAAAGAGATCCGCGGAGGGACATGGTTGCTTGGTGATTGTGAGAGTGTGGGGGTCGAGATGGATGGATGATTATGTTTGTTTTTATTGCTATTTCATGAACGACCTGGTAACTGTGTCAAGGTCAGCCTTGTGAGTGAGCTATGTGTGTTTTGGTGAGGGAGGAAGGGGTGGGGTGGGGGGTACATTTCTACAGGCGTGTGTAGCTCGTGCGACGGGATACAGCTGCACCCCCTGGCGTGAGACAGCGAGCGAGTGTGTGCGTACTCGTGCGCGCTTCTCGGGGAAGACGTGTGTGTGTGTGTGTGTGTGTGTGTGTGTGTGTGTGTGTGTGTGTGTGTGTGTGTGTGTGTGTGTGTGTGTGTGTGTGTGAGAGAGAGAGAGCGCGCGCCCGCGTTAGGGAACGTGCAGAGAGAAACGTCGGCAGGCTATTCTTAGCTGCAGACATTTGGAAATTAATGGACGAAGTTCTCCCTCCCTCGTTTCTCGCTCTTCCTCTACGGTCTCTCTCGCTCTTCCACTATCGTTCCTCTCTCTCTCTCTGGGTCCGAGCAGCTGCTAGTGCTCTTCCCTCTCGCCCTGTCCCTCTCTCTTCAGTCCGGCATGCATGTCACTAATGCTCAAGGTACGGCCGTCCCTAATGTCCCTCGTCCATTGCCATTGCCGGGCATTATAAAATCAAATGCACATTTCTGGCTACATGATGTGCAAATTAAGTGGAGTCTATATATGCCGAAAAAGTCCCTGTGAATATATGATTAAATACGACTTTGTATTTGTGGTTTCTACTTTCTGCAATTCGTGTTGGGTTGGTGCTGGTCTTTTTGAGAACAGAACGGAAGCGGCGTAGCAGCCCTCAAAAACTCGGTCCAGTGTGATCTATTATAGGTTTTAATTGATTGCCGCCCGAAATAGCAGCCGCTTTGAATGGTAAATGATCAAGAGGACATGGACTTAAGGGCGATCTGCAAATTAGTCCATATTTGGAGTCATCCTCTGGTCAATATATAAACTTGACGGTAAGACAACGTTCTTGTGGGAGAAAGAAGACGACGGATATCTGCGCGACCTTAACTGTTATCGCGTATCGGGTATCACATGAAGCGTGGATCAATGTTTTCTTCAGCGGCGAGAGTGACCCACTGTCAAGATCGAGGTCTAACAAGGTCGTCTCTATATACACTGTACACTTGTGGAAACCCGTTTCTAGAACCATTCGAGTAACCCAACTCAAAGTCTTGCAGTGTTCAAATCTTAAAGTAATAAAGTGACATCACCACCCATATGGTTCTTTTTAAGTTGTAAATACTTAACTGTTTTTGTGTTCTATTAACTTTTTTTGCGTTATGTATTCTGAACTATAACGATTGAAGTTGCTTGAATCTGAGTATTTGTTGTAGTGAATATAACAATTTAGGGCCCCTTCTACTTAAAATATTTACATTCATTAGTAATTGTTTTCAAGTAAGTACTAAGTAGTTCTGATTAGTCATTTTCAGTGGTCGTGCCATGTTTAACGGGTTTAATGTGTTTTATGTATTATGTTTTATGTATTTGATGATTTGTCATTATAATCCACTTTAGCAGGCATAGTTGAGCACAGTGCTCATCCCTCTAGCAGCAGCTGGAGGTAGAGCTGTAACCAGTCATTGTTGAGCACAGTTCTCATCCCTCTAGCAGCAGCTGGAGGTAGAGCTGTAACCAGTCATTGTTGAGCACAGTGCTCATCCCTCTCGCAGTAACTGGAGGGAGAGCTGTAACCAGTCATCGTTGAGCACAGTGCTCATCCCTCTCACATTAACTGGAGGTAGAGCTGTAACCAGTCATTGTTGAGCACAGTTCTCATCCCTCTCACAGTAACTGGAGGTAGAGCTGTAACCAGTCATTGTTGAGCACAGTGCTCATCCCTCTCGCAGTAACTGGAGGGAGAGCTGTAACCAGTCATCATTGAGCACAGTGCTCATCCCTCTCGCAGTAACTGGAGGTAGTGCTGTAACCAGTCATTGTTGAGCACAGTTCTCATCCCTCTCGCAGTAACTGGAGGGAGAGCTGTAACCAGTCATTGTTGAGCACAGTGCTCATCCCTTTAGCAGTAGCTGGAGTTAGAGCTGTAACTAGTCATTGTTGAGCACAGTTCTCATCCCTCTAGCAGTAGCTGGTGGTAGAGCTGTAACCAGTCATTGTTGAGCACAGGCAGTAGCTGGAGGTAGAGCTGTAACCAGTCATTGTTGAGCACAGTTCTTATCCCTCTAGCAGTAACTGGAGGTAGAGCTGTAACCAGTCATTGATGAACGCAGTGCTCATGCCTCTAGCAGTAGCTGGAGGTAGAGCTGTAACCAGTCATTGTTGAGCGCAGTTCTCATCCCTCTAGCAGTAGCTGGAGGTAGAGCTGTAACCAGTCATTGTTGAGCACAGTGCTCATCCCTCTAGCAGTAACTGGAGGTAGAGCTGTAACCAGTCATTGTTGAGCACAGTGCTCATCCCTCTAGCAGTAGCTGGAGGTAGAGCTGTAACCAGTCATTGTTGAGCACAGTTCTCATCCCTCTAGCAGTAGCTGGAGGTAGAGCTGTAACCAGTCATTGTTGAGCACAGTGCTCATCCCTCTCGCAGTAACAGCTGTAACCAGTCATCGTTGAGCACAGTGCTCATCCCTCTCGCAGTAACTGGAGGTAGAGCTGTAACCAGTCATTGTTGAGCACAGTTCTCATCTCCAGTAACTGGAGGGAGAACTGTAACCAGTCATTGTTGAGCAGTGCTCATCCCTTTAGCAGTATCTGGAGGTAGAGCTGTAACCAGTCATTGTTGAGCACAGTTCTCATCCCTCTAGCAGTAGCTGGTGGTAGAGCTGTAACCAGTCATTGGAGCACAGTTCTCATCCCTCTAGCAGTAGCTGGTGGTAAGCTGTAACCAGTCATTGTTGAGCACAGTTCTCAGCAGGAGCTGGAGTAGAGCTGTAACCAGTCATTGTTGAGCACAGTGCTCATCCCTCTCGCAGTAACTGGAGGGAGAGCTGTAACCAGTCATCGTTGAGCACAGTGCTCATCCCTCTCGCAGTAACTGGAGGTAGAGCTGTAACCAGTCATTGTTGAGCACAGTTCTCATCCCTCTTGCAGTAACTGGAGGGAGAGCTGTAACCAGTCATTGTTGAGCACAGTGCTCATCCCTTTAGCAGTAGCTGGAGTTAGAGCTGTAACTAGTCATTGTTGAGCACAGTTCTCATCCCTTTAGCAGTAGCTGGTGGTAGAGCTGTAACCAGTCATTGTTGAGCACAGTTTTCATCCCTCTCGCAGTAGCTGGAG
Organism: Oncorhynchus masou masou; assembly: GCF_036934945.1. Lineage (NCBI taxonomy): Eukaryota > Metazoa > Chordata > Actinopteri > Salmoniformes > Salmonidae > Oncorhynchus > Oncorhynchus masou. The sequence goes on along the minus strand of NC_088225.1, from coordinate 21,455,658 downwards.
GTAGAGCTGTAACCAGTCATTGTTGAGCACAGTTCTTATCCCTCTAGCAGTAACTGGAGGTAGAGCTGTAACCAGTCATTGTTGAACACAGTTCAAATCCCACTAGCAGTAGCTGGAGGTAGAGCTGTCACCAGTCATTGATGAACGCAGTGCTCATGCCTCTAGCAGTAGCTGGAGGTAGAGCTGTAACCAGTCATTGTTGAGCACAGTTCTCATCCCTCTAGCAGTAGCTGGAGGTAGAGCTGTAACCAGTCATTGTTGAGCACAGTGCTCATCCCTCTAGCAGTAACTGGAGGTAGAGCTGTAACCAGTCATTGTTGAGCACAGTGCTCATCCCTCTAGCAGTAGCTGGAGGTAGAGCTGTAACCAGTCATTGTTGAGCACAGTTCTCATCCCTCTAGCAGTAGCTGGAGGTAGAGCTGTAACCAGTCATTGTTGAGCACAGTGCTCATCCCTCTCGCAGTAACTGGAGGGAGAGCTGTAACCAGTCATCGTTGAGCACAGTGCTCATCCCTCTCGCAGTAACTGGAGGTAGAGCTGTAACCAGTCATTGTTGAGCACAGTTCTCATCCCTCTCACAGTAACTGGAGGGACAACTGTAACCAGTCATTGTTGAGCACAGTGCTCATCCCTTTAGCAGTATCTGGAGGTAGAGCTGTAACCAGTCATTGTTGAGCACAGTTCTCATCCCTCTAGCAGTAGCTGGTGGTAGAGCTGTAACCAGTCATTGTTGAGCACAGTTCTCATCCCTCTAGCAGTAGCTGGTGGTAGAGCTGTAACCAGTCATTGTTGAGCACAGTTCTCATCCCTCTCGCAGGAGCTGGAGGTAGAGCTGTAACCAGTCATTGTTGAGCACAGTGCTCATCCCTCTCGCAGTAACTGGAGGGAGAGCTGTAACCAGTCATCGTTGAGCACAGTGCTCATCCCTCTCGCAGTAACTGGAGGTAGAGCTGTAACCAGTCATTGTTGAGCACAGTTCTCATCCCTCTTGCAGTAACTGGAGGGAAAGCTGTAACCAGTCATTGTTGAGCACAGTGCTCATCCCTTTAGCAGTAGCTGGAGTTAGAGCTGTAACCAGTCATTGTTGAGCACAGTTCTCATCCCTTTAGCAGTAGCTGGTGGTAGAGCTGTAACCAGTCATTGTTGAGCACAGTTTTCATCCCTCTCGCAGTAGCTGGAGGTAGAGCTGTAACCAGTCATTGTTGAGCACAGTTCTTATCCCTCTAGCTTTAACTGGAGGTAGAGCTGTAACCAGTCATTGTTGAACACAGTTCTCATCCCACTAGCAGTAGCTGGAGGTAGAGCTGTCACCAGTCATTGTTGAACGCAGTGCTCATGCCTCTAGCAGTAGCTGGAGGTATAGCTGTAACCAGTCATTGTTGAGCACAGTTCTCATCCCTCTAGCAGTAGCTGGAGGTAGAGCTGTAACCAGTCATTGTTGAGCACAGTGCTCATCCCTCTAGCAGTAACTGGAGGTAGAGCTGTAACCAGTCATTGTTGAGCACAATGCTCATCCCTCTCGCTGTAGCTGGAGGTAGAGCTGTAACCAGTCATTGTTGAGCACAGTGCTCATCCCTCTAGCAGTAACTGGAGGTAGAGTTGTAACCTGTCATTGTTGAGCACAGTTCTCATCCCTCTATTAGTAGCAGGAGGTAGAGCTGTAACCAGTCATTGTTGAGCACAGTTCTCATCCCTCTCGCAGTGGCTGGAGGTAGAGCTGTAATCAGTCATTGTTGAGCACAGTGCTCATCCCTCTCGCAGTAACTGGAGGGAGAGCTGTAACCAGTCATCGTTGAGCACAGTGCTCATCCCTCTCGCAGTAACTGGAGGTAGAGTTGTAACCACTCATTGTTGAGCACAGTTCTCATCCCTCTCGCAGTAACTGGAGGGAGAGCTGTAACCAGTCATCGTTGAGCACAGTGCTCATCCCTCTCGCAGTAACTGGAGGTAGAGCTGTAACCAGTCATTGTTGAGCACAGTTCTCATCCCTCTTGCAGTAACTGGAGGGAAAGCTGTAACCAGTCATTGTTGAGCACAGTGCTCATCCCACTAGCAGTAGCTGGAGTTAGAGCTGTAACCAGTCATTGTTGAGCACAGTTCTCATCCCTCTAGCAGTAGCTGGTGGTAGAGCTGTAACCAGTCATTGTTGAGCACAGTTTTCATCCCTCTCGCAGTAGCTGGAGGTAGAGCTGTAACCAGTCATTGTTGAGCACAGTTCTTATCCCTCTAGCTTTAACTGGAGGTAGAGCTGTAACCAGTCATTGTTGAACACAGTTCTCATCCCACTAGCAGTAGCTGGAGGTAGAGCTGTCACCAGTCATTGTTGAGCACAGTTCTCATCCCTCTAGCAGTAGCTGGAGGTAGAGCTGTAACCAGTCATTGTTGAGCACAGTGCTCATCCCTCTAGCAGTAACTGGAGGTAGAGCTGTAACCAGTCATTGTTGAGCACAATGCTCATCCCTCTCGCTGTAGCTGGAGGTAGAGCTGTAACCAGTCATTGTTGAGCACAGTGCTCATCCCTCTAGCAGTAACTGGAGGTAGAGTTGTAACCACTCATTGTTGAGCACAGTTCTCATCCCTCTCGCAGTAACTGGAGGGAAAGCTGTAACCAGTCATTGTTGAGCACAGTGCTCATCCCTTTAGCAGTAGCTGGAGGTAGAGCTGTAACCAGTCATTGTTGAGCACAGTTCTCATCCCTCTAGCAGTAGCTGGTGGTAGAGCTGTAACCAGTCATTGTTGAGCACAGTTCTCATCCCTCTCGCAGTAGCTGGAGGTAGAGCTGTAACCAGTCATTGTTGAGCACAGTTCTTATCCCTCTAGCAGTAACTGGAGGTAGAGTTGTAACCTGTCATTGTTGAGCACAGTTCTCATCCCTCTATTAGTAGCAGGAGGTAGAGCTGTAACCAGTCATTGTTGAGCACAATGCTCATCCCTCTCGCTGTAGCTGGAGGTAGAGCTGGAACCAGTCATTGTTGAGCACAGTGCTCATCCCTCTAGCAGTAACTGGAGGTAGAGTTGTAACCTGTCATTGTTGAGCACAGTTCTCATCCCTCTATTAGTAGCAGGAGGTAGAGCTGTAACCAGTCATTGTTGAGCACAGTTCTCATCCCTCTCGCAGTGGCTGGAGGTAGAGCTGTAATCAGTCATTGTTGAGCAGAGTGCTCATCCCTCTAGCAGTAACTGGAGGTAGAGCTGTAACCAGTCATTGTTGAGCACAATGCTCATCCCTCTCGCTGTAGTTGGAGGTAGAGCTGTAACCAGTCAATGTTGAGCACAGTGCTCATCCCTCTAGCAGTAACTGGAGGTAGAGCTGTAACCAGTCATTGTTGAACACAGTTCTCATCCCACTAGCAGTAGCTGGAGGTACAGCTGTAACCAGTCATTGTTGAGCACAGTGCTCATCCCTCTAGCAGTAACTGGAGGTAGAGCTGTAACCAGTCATTGTTGAGCACAGTGCTCATCCCTCTCGCAGTAACTGGAGGTAGAGCTGTAACCAGTCATTGTTGAGCACAGTTCTCATCCCACTAGCAGTAACTGGAGGTAGAGCTGTAACCAGTCATTGTTGAGCACAGTTCTCATCCCTCTCGCAGTAACTGGAGGTAGAGCTGTAACCAGTTATTTTGAGCACAGTTCTCATCCCACTAGCAGTAACTGGAGGTAGAGCTGTAACCAGTTATTTTGAGCACAGTTCTCATCCCTCTCGCAGTAGCTGGAGGTAGAGCTGTAACCAGTCATTGTTGAGCACAGGTCTCATCCCACTAGCAGTAGCTGGAGGTAGAGCTGTAACCAGTCATTGTTGAGCACAGTTCTCATCCCTCTAGCAGTAGCTGGAGGTAGAGCTGTAACCAGTCATTGTTGAGCACAGTTCTCATCCCTCTATTAGTAGCAGGAGGTAGAGCTGTAACCAGTCATTGTTGAGCACAGTTCTCATCCCTCTCTCAGTGGCTGGAGGTAGAGCTGTAATCAGTCATTGTTGAGCAGAGTGCTCATCCCTCTAGCAGTAACTGGAGGTAGAGCTGTAACCAGTTATTTTGAGCACAGTTCTCATCCCACTAGCAGTAACTGGAGGTAGAGCTGTAACCAGTTATTTTGAGCACAGTTCTCATCCCACTAGCAGTAACTGGAGGTAGAGCTGTAACCAGTTATTTTGAGCACAGTTCTCATCCCTCTCTCAGTAACTGGAGGTAGAGCTGTAACCAGTTATTTTGAGCACAGTTCTCATCCCTCTCGCAGTAGCTGGAGGTAGAGCTGTAACCAGTCATTGTTGAGCACAGGTCTCATCCCACTAGCTGGAGTTAGAGCTGTAACCAGTCATTGTTGAGCACAGTTCTCATCCCTCTAGCAGTAGCTGGAGGTAGAGCTGTAACCAGTCATTGTTGAGCACAGTTCTCATCCCTCTATTAGTAGCAGGAGGTAGAGCTGTAACCAGTCATTGTTGAGCACAGTTCTCATCCCTCTCGCAGTGGCTGGAGGTAGAGCTGTAATCAGTCATTGTTGAGCACAGTGCTCATCCCTCTCGCAGTAACTGGAGGGAGAGCTGTAACCAGTCATCGTTGAGCACAGTGCTCATCCCTCTCGCAGTAACTGGAGGTAGAGTTGTAACCACTCATTGTTGAGCACAGTTCTCATCCCTCTCGCAGTAACTGGAGGGAAAGCTGTAACCAGTCATTGTTGAGCACAGTGCTCATCCCTTTAGCAGTAGCTGGAGTTAGAGCTGTAACCAGTCATTGTTGAGCACAGTTCTCATCCCTCTAGCAGTAGCTGGTGGTAGAGCTGTAACCAGTCATTGTTGAGCACAGTTCTCATCCCTCTCGCAGTAGCTGGAGGTAGAGCTGTAACCAGTCATTGTTGAGCACAGTTCTTATCCCTCTAGCAGTAACTGGAGGTAGAGTTGTAACCTGTCATTGTTGAGCACAGTTCTCATCCCTCTATTAGTAGCAGGAGGTAGAGCTGTAACCAGTCATTGTTGAGCACAATGCTCATCCCTCTCGCAGTGGCTGGAGGTAGAGCTGTAATCAGTCATTGTTGAGCAGAGTGCTCATCCCTCTAGCAGTAACTGGAGGTAGAGCTGTAACCAGTCATTGTTGAGCACAATGCTCATCCCTCTCTGTAGTTGGAGGTAGAGCTGTAACCAGTCAATGTTGAGCACAGTGCTCATCCCTCTAGCAGTAACTGGAGGTAGAGCTGTAACCAGTCATTGTTGAACACAGTTCTCATCCCACTAGCAGTAGCTGGAGGTACAGCTGTAACCAGTCATTGTTGAGCACAGTGCTCATCCCTCTAGCAGTAACTGGAGGTAGAGCTGTAACCAGTCATTGTTGAGCACAGTGCCCATCCCTCTCGCAGTAACTGGAGGTAGAGCTGTAACCAGTCATTGTTGAGCACAGTTCTCATCCCACTAGCAGTAACTGGAGGTAGAGCTGTAACCAGTCATTGTTGAGCACAGTTCTCAGCAGTAACTGGAGGTAGAGCTGTAACCAGTTATTTTGAGCACAGTTCTCATCCCACTAGCAGTAACTGGAGGTAGAGCTGTAACCAGTTATTTTGAGCACAGTTCTCATCCCTCTCGCAGTAGCTGGAGGTAGAGCTGTAACCAGTCATTGTTGAGCACAGGTCTCATCCCACTAGCAGTAGCTGGAGGTAGAGCTGTAACCAGTCATTGTTGAGCACAGTTCTCATCCCTCTAGCAGTAGCTGGAGGTAGAGCTGTAACCAGTCATTGTTGAGCACAGTTCTCATCCCTCTATTAGTAGCAGGAGGTAGAGCTGTAACCAGTCATTGTTGAGCACAGTTCTCATCCCTCTCTCAGTGGCTGGAGGTAGAGCTGTAATCAGTCATTGTTGAGCAGAGTGCTCATCCCTCTAGCAGTAACTGGAGGTAGAGCTGTAACCAGTTATTTTGAGCACAGTTCTCATCCCTCTCTCAGTAACTGGAGGTAGAGCTGTAACCAGTTATTTTGAGCACAGTTCTCATCCCTCTCGCAGTAGCTGGAGGTAGAGCTGTAACCAGTCATTGTTGAGCACAGGTCTCATCCCACTAGCAGTAGCTGGAGGTAGAGCTGTAACCAGTCATTGTTGAGCACAGTTCTCATCCCTCTAGCAGTAGCTGGAGGTAGAGCTGTAACCAGTCATTGTTGAGCACAGTTCTCATCCCTCTATTAGTAGCAGGAGGTAGAGCTGTAACCAGTCATTGTTGAGCACAGTTCTCATCCCTCTCGCAGTGGCTGGAGGTAGAGCTGTAATCAGTCATTGTTGAGCACAGTGCTCATCCCTCTCGCAGTAACTGGAGGGAGAGCTGTAACCAGTCATCGTTGAGCACAGTGCTCATCCCTCTCGCAGTAACTGGAGGTAGAGTTGTAACCACTCATTGTTGAGCACAGTTCTCATCCCTCTCGCAGTAACTGGAGGGAAAGCTGTAACCAGTCATTGTTGAGCACAGTGCTCATCCCTTTAGCAGTAGCTGGAGTTAGAGCTGTAACCAGTCATTGTTGAGCACAGTTCTCATCCCTCTAGCAGTAGCTGGTGGTAGAGCTGTAACCAGTCATTGTTGAGCACAGTTCTCATCCCTCTCGCAGTAGCTGGAGGTAGAGCTGTAACCAGTCATTGTTGAGCACAGTTCTTATCCCTCTAGCAGTAACTGGAGGTAGAGTTGTAACCTGTCATTGTTGAGCACAGTTCTCATCCCTCTATTAGTAGCAGGAGGTAGAGCTGTAACCAGTCATTGTTTAGCACAATGCTCATCCCTCTCGCTGTAGCTGGAGGTAGAGATGTAACCAGTCATTGTTGAGCACAGTGCTCATCCCTCTAGCAGTAACTGGAGGTAGAGTTGTAACCTGTCATTGTTGAGCACAGTTCTCATCCCTCTATTAGTAGGAGGTAGAGCTGTAACCAGTCAATGTTGAGCACAGTGCTCATCCCTCTAGCAGTAACTGGAGGTAGAGCTGTAACCAGTCATTGTTGAACACAGTTCTCATCCCACTAGCAGTAGCTGGAGGTACAGCTGTAACCAGTCATTGTTGAGCACAGTGCTCATCCCTCTAGCAGTAACTGGAGGTAGAGCTGTAACCAGTCATTGTTGAGCACAGTGCTCATCCCTCTCGCAGTAACTGGAGGTAGAGCTGTAACCAGTCATTGTTGAGCACAGTTCTCATCCCACTAGCAGTAACTGGAGGTAGAGCTGTAACCAGTCATTGTTGAGCACAGTTCTCATCCCTCTCGCAGTAACTGGAGGTAGAGCTGTAACCAGTTATTTTGAGCACAGTTCTCATCCCACTAGCAGTAACTGGAGGTAGAGCTGTAACCAGTTATTTTGAGCACAGTTCTCATCCCTCTCTCAGTAACTGGAGGTAGAGCTGTAACCAGTTATTTTGAGCACAGTTCTCATCCCTCTCGCAGTAGCTGGAGGTAGAGCTGTAACCAGTCATTGTTGAGCACAGGTCTCATCCCACTAGCAGTAGCTGGAGGTAGAGCTGTAACCAGTCATTGTTGAGCACAGGTCTCATCCCACTAGCAGTAGCTGGAGGTAGAGCTGTAACCAGTCATTGTTGAGCACAGTGCTCATCCCTCTAGCAGTAACTGGAGGTAGAGCTGTAACCAGTCATTGTTGAGCACAGTGCTCATCCCTCTAGCAGTAACTGGAGGTAGAGCTGTAACCAGTCATTGTTGAGCACAGTGCTCATCCCTCTAGCAGTAACTGGAGGTAGAGCTGTAACCAGTCATTGTTGAACACAGTTCTCATCCCTCTAGCAGTAACTGGTGGTAGAGCTGTAACCAGTCATTGTTGAACACAGTTCTCATCCCTCTAGCAGTAACTGGAGGTAGAGCTGTAACCAGTCATTGTTAAACACAGTTCTCATCCCTCTAGCAGTAACTGGAGGTAGAGCTGTAACCAGTCATTGTTAAACACATTTCTCATCCCACTAGCAGTAACTGGAGGTAGAGCTGTAACCAGTCATTGTTGAGCACAGTGCTCATCCCTCTAGCGGTAACTGGAGGTAGAGCTGTACACATTACAGTGTGCTGCATTAGCGGTGGTGGTGCACATTACCTTCTTGATGGTGGGAATGGCTTCTCTCATTATTTAACTGTATTTTTAACTATATAACTGTATTTAGCGGATTTGATATCCGGTCATCATGATCGATTACACCTTAAACTGCTTAATACTATTTTAGAAATATACTTTTCTTTCTTCCAGCAAGTCATGTGGCACTATTACATATTGGTAACTTTCAAAAACTTAATAATTCTATATCATCACAACACAGATAAATCTAGTTTTTTTACTCTAGTATCAATGTGTCTGACTACTACTTTATTATTTTAAGTAAAGATGTAAAACATAATAGAGTCATGTAAGAATAACTTATTTAATACATGTTAACTAATCATAACAGCAGAATACAAAATACATAAAGTTATATTTACTAAATAACATAATATTTGTTAACAGTACTCATAAAACCTTAAGTGATAAGAAATCTTGTTGACATGAGTTCAAACTACTTTTATGAGTTCTACTGACAGTTGGAGATGTTTGAGTTGCCACTACTCAATGAAGTTAATGAGTTCGGCAGTTACTTTTTACAGTGTAACCATGGTAGAAAGGCCATGGGAGGAAACATAACCCTTACCTTAACCCCAACCCTTACAAATACCAACACTACCAGTCTTCTACCCATTCAAAATTCACCCTATTTATTGTGTTGGACCATGTCAGAACCATGGATAGTTCCCTTAACCATTCAAGATTCTGCAAGGCCAACAGAACTGTCCATGGTGCTTAAAATGACCCACAGCAACAGTTCCAGCAACAAACCATTTTCAGCATCACAGACAGTTCTGTTTTGTCTAATCAGCTGTGTAGTACTAGGGTATCAAAAAAAGTGTGCACCCATTTGGGTCCTTAGGACCAGGGCTGCGTTCAGTACGTTTTTATGGTTGTTTAATTGAACGGAAACCACGCTGTACTGAACGACCAGTTGAAAAACGTTGGGGTGTGGGTTGGGGAATGCTGTGAGCTTGGCCACAGGCCTTTAAATACGTCACTCATTGCTTCAAGCCACACCTTGCACACTCACCAAACGAGAGCAAACATCCCTCAAAGTCTGTTCTAGAACGTTCAAGAACGTTTTGGCAAAACGTGTCGTTCAGCAAAAACCGTTCCACAACGTAGTGAAAGTTCAAGCGAACTGAATGCACCTCAGGATTAAGAAGCACAGGCCGAGTCCAAATACCCATAGCAGCATAGGCTACTACATACTTACACTGCATAGTCATTTCGGCATTTAATCTACTAGAATTCACTTGTTTTTCCGACTCAAGTGTTTGACAACAGCTGATAATCAGATAAATTGACCCACTGTACCAAAATGAACGATTGATGGGAGTCAATGCAATCAAACATTAGATCATGCATTTGAGCATTAGATCATGCATTAGAAATTTCACATACTATAAATCTTTTTTCGCAAATTATTTAGTACACTAGTATGGTTATTTGGACACACCCCTGCGCTAGAGACACATGGAACTGTCCGTGGGGCTGAAAATGACCACAGTTCCTTGCTCAATTGAACAACATCCAGGCCAATAGAACTGTCCATAGTTTGGTACCTGTTTTAGCCCTTTATTTCCAGTCCTCTACTGCAGGACCACCAGACTGTCCACACATTTCTTCTAGCCCTGCACTGACACACCAGATTCAACAACTCAAGTGCTTGGTAATTAGTGAGTTGAATCAGGTGTGTTAGTGCAGGGCTAGAACTAAAACGTCCCCCAGGAGAGGGCTGTGCATTAGGGTTGATGCTGTGGACCATTTCAGCACCACAGACTGCTATTGGCCCTGCAGCAGTTGAACGGGACAATGGAACTAGCTGCCCATAGTGCTGAAGCTGGCCAGTAGAATACAGTGATTTCTAGGACAGGATGTTAGGATAGGATGAACTTTAATGTCCCTGAGAGGAAAATTGTCTTAGACACACAGTACTGACGCATACAAAATAGACGGTGCACATTTCACATTCAGCATAATACATACATTGGACATTACCCATCATACACATTGTGCACTTCTCAAATAGCCACATACATAAAACAAATTGCACCCACTGTCATCCATGTGACACACATTTCCTTTCCGGGTGGATCCTTCCCCCAGTCAACAAGCAAGAGAGACTTCTGAGGAGCGATGGGGGGAGGGTTGAATTGGCACACATGCTTGAGCTGGCCTATAGAAACAGAGTCTGTGAGCTAGCCGCTCTCTGGCTCCTCGCGCCGGTTGAGAGATGAGCTCTGTCAGCTTGGGTGAACCGCCGTGCCGGATCCAGCGCCTCCCGCCCACACAGGCGGCCTGCTTTGTGGGTGCCGTGTCCGTGTGCGATAGCTTGTCCCGCGGACATAACTGCCTGATGCTAAACGCATCGAATGCGCTTGAGCAGGTCGAACTCAGAGCCAGAGGAATACACCTAAATCAGAAACAGAAACAAGCGCTGTGTAGAGGAAAATATGGATGGGTGGAGATTGCAATATGGTACACAGTGGAATATCAAACATGGGGTGGAGGGACTAAACTCATGGAAGAAACACCTTTTAGCTATGGCAGTTGGCATATGAATAAAGGGACGGGGGGAGTGGAGTTCATTCAAAGATGGGTGAAAAATTATCCTAACATGAGGGTTACTCTAGATGTGTCTTTGTGTCTGTTTGTGTGTGCTTATATGAATATGTGGGTTGTTTGTTTGCACGTGTGCACGCATATCTGTGTGTGTGTGTTTACACAGATCTGTGTGTGCGTGCGTGTCACGAAGTCGATGCCTCTCCTTGTTCGGGCAGTGTTCGCCGGTCTTCTAGCCATCGCAGATCCATTATTCATTTGTTTTGTCTCGTTTTTCTACACACCTGGTTCTCATTTCCCTCATTATATGTTGTGTATTTAACCCTCTGTTTCCCCCATGTCTTTGTGTGGTATTGTTTTTTCTGTGTTCATGTATGCCCACTTTAGGTTGGTTGCGCTGGGTTATGTTCAACCCGTATTTTGTATTTCGTGTTTATTTGTGCCGTGTGCTTTTGGTTCGCCAAATAAAAGGCTCCGTGTTACTACCAACTATCAGCTCTCCTGCGCCTGACTTCCTACAGCCCTTCACGCATACCCTGATAGTGCGTGTATGTGTGTGCGTGTGTTTGCAGTACATGTGTGTCCATATGTCTCATCTTTCTGTTGCATACTTGTCACCTTCATTGTTTTGATATATGCTGTCTATGTGGCCAGCTGATAATCTCTGCCACCCTGGAGTGTGCTGTGTTGTCTCTCAGTCAGACGTCCCTAATCATCCCCTGCAGGAGACCCGGTCTCTCCCCCTTCAAGCACAGCCTGGCCTCCTCATCTTCCTTCTCATCTTCCTTTGCCTCCTCCTCCTTCTCCCACCTACTCTGTAGAAGAAGTACTGGAAAAATTGGAACTAAAATCCAGATTGTATCAAATCAATACAATGTGGATCTTAGTGTGTGCAGGCTGATGTGGTGCCTCTGCCACTAAGATACTTATCAGCAATGAGAGAAACACCATATTTAACACCAATGGAATGGACAACCAACAAGTATGGACATGTGTGCAGAGTTACACAACCCTCTCAGGGGTGGTTGCCTTACTTGCCTGGACCCGTAATAAGACAATAAGGTTCCAATAAGCATCCCTGAGTAGGCTTCATCTGCGTCTGTGCAACCATCCATTTAACATGTTAAGCCCTATCAGGAGATGTTTTTCTGAAAGCTCAGGTCTCAGACCAAGTGGTCGGTGCATCCTGTAGGCTGTGAGGCTGGTTCTGAGATGCAGTCTAAGAAGGAGCCGTGTGGGACTCAATGATTCATAAAGCTGAATAATTCATTGGCTGGAGCATGTAGAGCTCTCTCCTTCTGCCTCTGCCTCTCTGTCCTTGGTGAACCGTCTCTCTCTGCCTCTGCTTTGACAGACCTACTGCAGTAAGTAGTCACTGTGTGGACAGGCTACCAAGGACACACTTACTGCAGTGAGTAGACAGCCAGGCTACAAAGGACAGACTTACTCCAGTAAGAAGTTACTATACAGCCAGGCTACAAATGGCAGACTTACTGCAGTGAGTAGACGGTCAGGCTACAAAGGACAGACTTACTGCAGTAAGTAGTCACTGTGTGGACAGGCTACCAAGGACACACTTACTGTAGTGAGAAGACAGCCAGGCTACAAAGGACAGACTTACTCCAGTAAGAAGTTACTATACAGCCAGGCTACAAAGGACAGACTTACTCCAGTAAGAAGTTACTATACAGCCAGGCTACAAAGGACAGACTTACTCCAGTAAGAAGTTACTATACAGCCAGGCTACAAAGGACAGACTTCCTCCAGTAGGAAGTTACTATACAGCCAGGCTACAAAGGACAGACTTACTCCAGTAAGAAGTTACTATACAGCCAGGCTACAAAGGACAGACTTACTCCAGTAAGAAGTTACTATACAGCCAGGCTACAAAGGACAGACTTACTCCAGTAAGAAGTTACTATACAGCCAGGCTACAAAGGACAGACTTACTCCAGTAAGAAGTTACTATACAGCCAGGCTACAAAGGACAGACTTACTCCAGTAGGAAGTTACTATACAGCCAGGCTACAAAGGACAGACTTACTGCAGTAGGAAGTTACTATACAGCCAGGCTACAAAGGACAGACTTACTCCAGTAAGAAGTTACTATACAGCCAGGCTACAAAGGACAGACTTACTCCAGTAAGAAGTTACTATACAGCCAGGCTACAAAGGACAGACTTACTCCAGTAAGAAGTTACTATACAGCCAGGCTACAAAGGACAGACTTACCCCAGTAAGAAGTTACTATACAGCCAGGCTACAAAGGACAGCCTTACTCCAGTAAGAAGTTACTATACAGCCAGGCTACAAAGGACAGACTTACTCCAGTAAGAAGTTACTATACAGCCAGGCTACAAAGGACAGACTTACTCCAGTAAGAAGTTACTATACAGCCAGGCTACAAAGGACAGACTTACTCCAGTAAGAAGTTACTATACAGCCAGGCTACAAAGGACAGACTTACTCCAGTAGGAAGTTACTATACAGCCAGGCTACAAAGGACAGACTTACTCCAGTAAGAAGTTACTATACAGCCAGGCTACAAAGGATAGACTTACTCCAGTAAGAAGTTACTATACAGCCAGGCTACAAAGGACAGACTTACCCCAGTAAGAAGTTACTATACAGCCAGGCTACAAAGGACAGACTTACTCCAGTAAGAAGTTACTATACAGCCAGGCTACCAAGGACAGACTTACCCCAGTAAGAAGTTACTATACAGCCAGGCTACAAAGGACAGACTTACTGCAGTGAGTAGACAGACAGGCTACAAAGGACAGAAATAGCAATGTTGCCAAAATGGTCATCTTTGTCCAATGCAGTGTCCCGGGAACCCACTAGGTATGCAGGCTTTTGTTCCAGCCCAATACACACCTGATTCAACCAATTGTCAACCCCTTAAATCAGGTGTTAGTATTGGGCTGTGTGTGCTGTGTGTGTGCTGTGTGTGTGCGTGTGCGTGTGCGTGTGTGCCTGTCTAGGCGCTGCAGTACACACAGGCAGGCCGAAGCGATGCTGATGTAAGCACAATACATTTTTAAACAGCTGGAATTATTAACCCGCTCATAAGTAGGCTCCTACTGCTCACAGTCTTCTACCAGAGGAGCACGGAATTCTCTGTAACAGTTTCAATCTAATTCAATGGTGTTTTATTGGCTTACAGTACATACAGTACCGTACAGTGCAATGCAACAATAAAAGCCAAGCATGTACTTCTCTAAGAGGAAGCTATCTCTGCCAGATAGAATGTATCTCCATCAGATTCACTTTTCCTTGAGGACATTTTCTTTAAAAAAAAGGGGTAAAAAATGACTTGTTTTGGAAGATGAGAGTAAAGCCTGTAAAGAGGGAGATGGGAGTGGTGTGATGGGGATGGAGGAGACGTAGAGAGAGAGAGAGAGAGAGAGGCTGTCAAATCTGTTCTTGGTGTAAGTATGCCAACATGGTTTACTGGTGAGGATGAAGTCACCAGAATATCTGCAGAGAGCACTCCCCCCTTCTTTCTCCCCATCCTCTCATTTCCCAGCCCCACCTCTCTCTCTTTCTCTCCCCTCAACTCCTTTCTCATCATCCCCTATTGTCCGTACCCCACCTCTCTCCCCCATAAGTTTCTTTCCTCAGGCTCCCAAAATACCTCTACATTTCTCACCTTCCCTGTTTCCTCAACCCCAATTCTCTACCCCACCATTTTCTCAATTTTACTGGATTTATCTTTCTCCCATAGGCACTTCTTATTCCATATCCTTCTCTCTTTTACTCTTTTAGGGTACACCCTCTTTCTCTCATCCCTCTCAACCACACTCATGTTTATCTCTACTATTAGTTCCTATTCCTCTCTTTCTCCTCTCTTCTCTCACATCAGGGTCATTCAATTCTGGTCCTTCTGGGCTGCAGTGTCTGCTGGTTTTCATATCTCCCTGATATTTACATTAATTCATGTCCATAGCCATACACACACACCTGGTTTCCAGCTACTAAACCAGTGGCTGAGTCTAAAGCCAGGGATGCCAGGGAAGCAGAAGACACAGTGGTCCTTGAGACCGGGAGTTGAACATCCTGGATGAACTTCATGTATATGTTGCAATCAATAGTGTAATACTAGTTACTCAGCATTCTGTCACAACACCTAGACTACTTCCTGTACCCATCTGCCTCTGCATGCAGTGCCACCCCACAACTGCCACCCCACATTGAGAAAAGGCTCAGGGGGAGGAGCTAAACTGGAGAGAAGCCAATGAGAGCAGCCTGGAAGACTCAGTGAAGGAGGTGATGAGGCATGGAAGGCAGTCAGTGAGGAACACACTGGATGACTTTCCCCTTTCTCTCTCTCTCTCCTCCCTGCCTCTCTATTCGTCCCTCCCTCCATGTCTCTTTGTGTGTGTGTGTCTCTGAGCCATGATAGCCATAGCATAGTCAGCAGACTGAGGTGTCCCATTGTAGAAGTGGAGCAGCAGCAGTAGCAGAGCTGTCTGGTACAACTGAGTATGTGGATTAGCAGTGCCTTAATTCAGCCAAACCACCACTCCTACTACTGGCCGACTTTCACAATTGGCAGTGACTACATTCATTACAGACGTGAGGCCTAATCGATAGGAAGAGCTAGTCACTGTGTGCTATAGACATTACACGGGTGTCACTCCAATTGAAAAGACGATGTGTGTGTGTCTGGGTGTGGGTTGAATATGGAAGGGAGTTCCATGCACTCATGGCTCTGTAAAATACTGTACGTTTCCTTGAATTTGTTCTGGATCTGGGGACTGTAAAAGGACCCCTGGTAGCATGTCTGGTGGGGTAAGTGTGTGTGTCAGCGCAACTCTTAGCCAAGAGAGACTGACATGCATAGTATTAATATTAGCCATCTGTCTATAATGAAGAACAAGATGTGCCGCTCTGTTCTGGGCCAGCTGCAGCCTAACCTAGGTCTTTCTTTGCAGCACTGGACCATATGACTGGACAATAAATCAAATCATCAAATCACATTTTATTGGTCACATACACATGGTTAGCAGATGTTATTGAGAGTGAAGCGAAATGCTTGTGCTTCTAGTTCCGACCATGCAGCAATATCTAACATATAATCTAACAATTCCACAACAACTACCTAATACACACACACACATTTAAGTAAAGGAATGGAATAACAATAAAGACATATTCATATATGGATGAGCAATGACAGAGCGGCATTGGCAAGATTCAATAGATGGTGTTAAATACAGTATATACATATGAGATGAGTAAGTACTAGACTTAAAACGAATCATCCAGCGATCATACACTGTTTGTTTACCAGGGGGCAGGGCTACCGACGTTAAGGCTAATCTGAAGATGGTGCTGGCTAAAGCTAAAACTGGCGAGTGTAGAGAGTATAGAGATATTGTTATCCACGTCGGCACCAACGATGTTAGGATGAAACAGTCAGAGATCACCAAGCGCAACATAGCTTCTGCGTGTAAATCAGCTAGAAAGATGTGTCTGCATCGAGTAACTGTCTCTGGCCCCCTCCCAGTTAGGGGGAGTGATGAGCTCTACAGCAGAGTCTCACAACTCAATCGCTGGTTGAAAACTGTTTTCTGCCCCTCCCAAAAGATAGAATTTGTAGATAATTGTCCCTCTTTCTGGGACTCACCCACAAACAGGACCAAGCCTGACCTGCTGAGGAGTGACGGACTCCATCCTAGCTGGAGGGGTGCTCTCATATTATCTACCAACATAGACAGGTCTCTAACTCCTCTAGCGCCACAATGAAATAGGGTGCAGGCCAGGCAGCAGGCTGTTAGCCAGCCTGCCAGCATAGTGGAGTCTGCCACTAGCACAGTCAGTGTAGTCAGCTCAGCTATCGCCATTGAGACCGTGTCTGTGCCTCGACCTAAGTTGGGCAAAACTAAACATGGCGGTGTTCGCCTTAGCCATCTCACTAGGATAAAGACCTCCTCCATTCCTGTCATCATTAAAAGAGATCATGATACTTCACATCTCAAAATAGGGCTACTTAATGTTAGATCCCTTACTTCAAAGGCAATTATAGTCAATTAACTAATCTTGATGTGATTGGCCTGACTAAAGCATGGCTTAAGCATGATGAATTTAATGTGTTAAATGAGGCCTCACCTCCTGGCTACACTAGTGACCATATCCCCCGTGCATCCCGCAAAGGCGGAGGTGTTGCTAACATAGCAAATATCAATTTACAAAAAAAAAATATGTTTTCGTCTTTTGAGCTTCTAGTCATGAAATCTATGCAGCCTACTCAATCACTTTTTATAGCTACTGTTTACAGGCCTCCTGGGCCATATACAGCATTCCTCATTGAGTTCCCTGAATTCCTATCGGACCTTGTAGTCATGTAGTCATAGCAGATAATATTCTAATCTTTGGTGACTTTAATATTCACATGGAAAAGTCCACAGACCCACTCCAAAAGGCTTTCAGAGCCATCATCGACTCAATGGGTTTTGTCCAACATGTCTCTGGACCCACTCACTGTCACAGTCATACTCTGGACCTAGTTTTGTCCCATGGAATAAATGTTGCGGATCTTAATGTTTTTCTTCATAATCCTGGACTATCGGACCACCATTTTATTACGTTTGCAATTGCAACAAAATCTGCTCAGACCCCAACCAAGGAACATCAAAAGTCGTGCTATAAATTCACAGACAACACAAAGATTCCTTGATGTCCTTCCAGATTCCCTCTGTCTACCCAAGGACGCCAGAGGACAAAAATCAGTTAACCACCTAACTGAGGAACTCAATTTAACCTTGCACAATACCCTAGATGCAGTTGCACCCCTAAAAACTAAAAACATTTCTCATAAGAAACTAGCTCCCTGGTACACAGAAAATACCCGAGCTCTGAAGCAAGCTTCCAGAAAATTGGAACGGAAATGGCGCCACACCAAACTGGAAGTCTTCCGACTAGCTTGGAAAGACAGTACCGTGCAGTACCGAAGAGCCCTTACTGCTGCTCGATCATCCTATTTTTCTAACTTAATTGAGGAAAATAAGAACAATCCGAAATTCCTTTTTGATACTGTCGCAAAGCTAACTAAAAAGCAGCATTCCCCAAAAGAGGATGGCTTTCACTTTAGCAGTGATAAATTCATGAACTTCTTTGAGGAAAAGATCATGATTATTAGAAAGCAAATTACGGACTCCTCTTTAAATCTGCGTATTCCTTCAAAGCTCAGTTGTCCTGAGTCTGCACAACTCTGCCAGGACCTAGGATCAAGAGAGACGCTCAAGTGTTATAGGACTATATCACTTGACACAATGATGAAAATAATCATGGCCTCTAAACCTTCAAGCTGCATACTGGACCCTATTCCAACTAAACTACTGAAAGAGCTGCTTCCTGTGCTTGGCCCTCCTATGTTGAACATAATAAACGGCTCTCTATCCACCGGATGTGTACCAAACTCACTAAAAGTGGCAGTAATAAAGCCTCTCTTGAAAAAGCCAAACCTTGACCCAGAAAATATAAAAAACTATCGGCCTATATTGAATCTTTCATTCCTCTCAAAATTTTTAGAAAAGGCTGTTGCACATCAACTCACTGCCGTCCTGAAGACAAACAATGTATACGAAATGCTTCAGTCTGGTTTTAGACCCCATCATAGCACTGAGACTGCACTTGTGAAGGTGGTAAATGACATTTTAATGGCATCAGACCGAGGCTCTGCATCTGTCCTCGTGCTCCTAGACCGTAGTGCTGCTTTTGATACCATCGATCACCACATTCTTTTGGAGAGATTGGAAACCCAAATTGGTCTACACGGACAAGTTCTGGCCTGGTTTAGATCTTATCTGTCGGAAAGATATCAGTTTGTCTCTGTGAATGGTTTGTCCTCTGACAAATCAACTGTAAATTTTGCTGTTCCTCAAGGTTCTGTTTTAGGACCACTATTGTTTTCACTATATATTTTACCTCTTGGGGATGTCATTCGAAAACATAATGTTAACTTTCACTGCTATGCGGATGACACACAGCTGTACATTTCAATGAAACATGGTGAAGCCCCAAAATTGCCCTCGCTAGAAGCATGTGTTTCAGACATAAGGAAGTGGATGGCTGCAAACTTTCTACTTTTAAACTTGGACAAAACAGAGATGCTTGTTCTAGGTCCCAAGAAACAAAGAGATCTTCTGTTGAATCTGACAATTAATCTTAATGGTTGTACAGTCGTCTCATATAAAACTGTGAAGGACCTTGGCGTTACTCAGGACCCTGATCTCTCTTTTGAAGAACATATCAAGACCATTTCAAGGACAGCTTTTTTTCCATCTACATAACATTGCAAAAAATCTGAAACTTTGTCCAAAAATGATGCAGAAAAAATAATCCATGCTTTTGTCACTTCTAGGTTAGACTACTGCAATGCTCTACTTTCCGGCTACCCGGATAAAGCACTAAATAAACTTCAGTTTGTGCTAAATACGGCTGCTAGAATCCTGACTAGAACCAAAAAAAAATGATCATATTACTCCAGTGCTAGCCTCCCTACACTGGCTTCCTGTCAAAGCAAGGGCTGATTTCAAGGTTTTACTGCTAACCTACAAAGCATTACATGGGCTTGCTCCTACCTATCTCTCTGATTTGGTCCTGCCGTACATACCTACACGTACGCTACGGTCACAAGACGCAGGCCTCCTAATTGTCCCTAGAATTTCTAAGCAAACAGCTGGAGGCAGGGCTTTCTCCTATAGAGCTCCATTTTTATGGAACGGTCTGCCTACCCATGTCAGAGACGCAAACTCGGTCTCAACCTTTAAGTCTTTACTGAAGACTCATCTCTTCAGTGGGTCATATGATTGAGTGTAGTCTGGCCCAGGAGTGGGAAGGTGAACGGAAAGGCTCTGGAGCAACAAACCACCCTTGCTGTCTCTGCCTGGCCGGTTCCCCTCTTTCCACTGGGATTCTCTGCCTCTAACCCTTTTACAGGGGCTGAGTCACTGGCTTACTGGGGCTCTCTCATACCGTCCCTGGAAGGGGTGTGTCACCTGAGTGGGTTGATTCACTGATGTGGTCATCCTGTCTGGGTTGGCGCCTCCCCTTGGGTTGTGCCGTGGCGGAGATCTTTGTGGGCGATACTCAGCCTTATCTCAGGATGGTAAGTTGGTGGTTGAAGATATCCCTCTAGTGGTGTGGGGGCTGTGCTTTGGCAAAGTGGATGGGGTCATATCCTTCCTGTTTGGCCCTGTCCGGGGGTGTCCTCGGATGGGGCCACAGTGTCTCCTGACCCCTCCTGTCTCAGCCTCCAGTATTTATGCTGCAGTAGATTATGTGTCGGGGGGCTAGGGTCAGTTTGTTATATCTGGAGTACTTCTCCTGTCCTATTCGGTGTCCTGTGTGAATTTAAGTGTGCTCTCTCTAATTCTCTCTTTCTTTCTCTCTCTCGGAGGACCTGAGCCCTAGGACCATGCCTCAGGACTACCTGACATGATGACTCCTTGCTGTCCCCAGTCCACCTGGCCATGATGCTGCTCCAGTTTCAACTGTTCTTCCTTATTATTATTCGACCATGGTGGTCATTTATGAACATTTGAACATCTTGGCCATGCTCTGTTATAATCTCCACCCGGCACAGCCAGAAGAGGACTGGCCACCCCACATAGCCTGGTTCCTCTCTAGGTTTCTTCCTAGGTTTTGGCCTTTCTAGGGAGTTTTTCCTAGCCACCATGCTTCTACAAAAAAAAAAAAAAAAAAAAAAATCAAATTTTATTTGTCACATACACATGGTTAGCAGATGTTAATGTGAGTGTAGCGAAATGCTTGTGCTTCTAGTTCCGACAATGCAGTAATAACCAAGAAGTAATCTAACTAACAATTCCTAATCTACTGTCTTATACACAGTGTAAGGGGATAAAGAATATGCACATAAGGATATATGAATGAGTGATGGTACAGAGCAGCATAGGCAAGATACGGTAGATGGTATCGAGTACAGTATATACATGTGAGATGAGTATGTAAACAAAGTGGCATAGTTAAAGTGGCTAGTGATACATGTATTACATAAGGATGCAGTCGATGATATAGAGTACAGTATATACGTATGCATATGAGATGAATAATGTAGGGTAAGTAACATTATATAAGGTAGCATTGTTTAAAGTGGCTAGTGATATATTTACAACATTTCCCATCAATTCCCATTATTAAAGTGGCTGGAGTTGAGTCAGTGTCAGTGTGTAGGCAGCAGCCACTCAATGTTAGTGGTGGCTGTTTAACAGTCTGATGGCCTTGAGATAGAAGCTGTTTTTCAGTCTCTCGGTCCCAGCTTTGATGCACCTGTACTGACCTCGCCTTCTGGATGATAGCGGGGTGAACAGGCAGTGGCTCGGGTGGTAGATGTCCTTGATGATCTTTATGGCCTTCCTGTAACATCGGGTGGTGTAGGTGTCCTGGAGGGCAGGTAGTTTGCCCCCGATGATGCGTTGTGCAGACCTCACTACCCTCTGGAGATCCTTACGGTTGAGGGCGGAGCAGTTGCCGTACCAGGCGGTGATACAGCCCGCCAGGATGCTCTCGATTGTGCCTCTGTAGAAGTTTGTGAGTGCTTTTGGTGACAAGCCGAATTGAGGTTGAAGAGGCGCTGCTGCGCCTTCTTCACGATGCTGTCTGTGTGAGTGGACCAATTCAGTTTGTCTGTGATGTGTATGCTGAGGAACTTAAAACTTGCTACTCTCTCCACTACTGTTCTATCGATGTGGATAGGGGGGTGTTCCCTCTGCTGTTTCCTGAAGTCCACAATCATCTCCTTAGTTTTGTTGACGTTGAGTGTGAGGTTATTTTCCTGACACCACACTCCGAGGGCCCTCACCTCCTCCCTGTAGGCCGTCTCGTCGTTGTTGGTAATCAAGCCTACCACTGTTGTGTCGTCCGCAAACTTGATGATTGAGTTGGAGGCGTGCGTGGCCACGCAGTCGTGGGTGAACAGGGAGTACAGGAGAGGGCTCAGAACGCACCCTTGTGGGGCCCCAGTGTTGAGGATCAGCGGGGAGGAGATGGTTACCTACCCTCACCACCTGGGGCGGCCCATCAGGAAGTCCAGTACCCAGTTGCACAGGGCGGGGTCGAGACCCAGGGTCTCGAGCTTGATGACGAGCTTGGACGGTACTATGGTGTTGAATGCCGAGCTGTAGTCGATGAACAGCATTCTCACATAGGTATTCCTCTTGTCCAGATGGGTTAGGGCAGTGTGCAGTGTGGCTGAGATTGCATCGTCTGTGGACCTATTTGAGCGGTAAGCAAATTGGAGTGGGTCTAGGGAGTCAGGTAGGGTGGAGGTGATATGGTCCTTGACTAGTCTCTCAAAGCACTTCATGATGACGGAAGTGAGTGCTACTTGGCGGTAGTCGTTTAGCTCAGTTATCTTAGCTTTCTTGGGAACAGGAACGATGGTGGCCCTCTTGAAGCATGTGGGAACAGCAGACTGGTATAGGGATTGATTGAATATGTCCGTAAACACACCAGCCAGCTGGTCTGCGCATGCTCTGAGGGCGCGGCTGGGGATGCCGTCTGGGCCTGCAGCCTTGCGAGGGTTAACACGTTTAAATGTTTTACTCACCTCGGCTGCAGTGAAGGAGAGACCGCATTTTTCCATTGCAGGCAGTGTCAGTGGCACTGTATTGTCCTCAAAGCGGGCAAAAAATTATTTAGTCTGCCTGGGAGCAAGACATCCTGGTCCGTGACTGGGCTGGATTTCTTCCTGTAGTCCGTGATTGACTGTAGACCCTGCCACATGCCTCTTGTGTCTGAGCCGTTGAATTGGGATTCTACTTTGTCTCTGTACTGACGCTTAGCTTGTTTGATAGCCTTATGGAGGGAATAGCTGCATTGTTTGTATTCAGTCATGTTACCAGACACCTTGCCCTGATTGAAAGCAGTGGTTCGCGCTTTCAGTTTCACGCGAATGCTGCCATCAATCCAAGGTTTCTGGTTAGGGAATGTTTTAATTGTTGCTATGGGAACGACATCTTCAACGCAAGTTCTAATGAACTCGCACACCGAATCAGCGTATTCGTCAATGTTGTTATTTGACGCAATACGAAACATGTCCCAGTCCACGTGATGGAAGCAGTCTTGGAGTGTGGAGTCAGCTTGGTCGGACCAGCGTTGGACAGACCTCAGCGTGGGAGCTTCTTTTTTTTAGCTTTTGTCTGTAGGCAGGTATCAGCAAAATGGAGTCGTGGTCAGCTTTTCCAAAAGGGGGCGGGGCAGGGCCTTATATGCGTCGCGGAAGTTAGAGTAACAGTGATCCAAGGTTTTTCCGCCCTGGTTGTGCAATCGATATGCTGATAAAATTTAGGGAGTCTTGTTTTCAGATTAGCCTTGTTAAAATCCCCAACAACGATGAATGCAGCCTCCGGATAAATGGTTTCCAGTTTGCAAAGAGTTAAATAAAGTTCGTTCAGAGCCATCGATGTGTCTGCTTGGGGGGGGATATATACGGCTGTGATTATAATCGAAGAGAATTCTCTTGGTAGGTAATGCGGTCTACATTTGATTGTGAGGAATTCTAAATCAGGTGAACAGAAGGATTTGAGTTCCTGTATGTTTCTTTCATCTCACCATGCCTCGTTAGCCATAAGGCATACACCCCCACCCCTCTTCTTACCAGAAAGGTCTTTGTTTCTGTCGGCGCGATGCGTGGAGAAACCCGTTGGCTGCACCGCATCGGATAGCGTCTCTCCAGTGAGCCATGTTCCGTGAAGCACAGAACGTTACAGTTTCTGATGTCCCTCTGGAATGCTACCCTTGCTCGGATTTCATCAACCTTGTTGTCAAGAGACTGGACATTGGCAAGAAGAATGCTAGGAAGTGGGGCACGATGTGCCTGTCTCCGTAGTCTAACCAGAAGACCGCTACGTTTCCCTCTTTTTCGGAGTCGTTTTTTGGGGTCGCTGCATGCGATCCATTCCGTTGTCCTGTTTGTAAGGCAGAACACAGGATCCGCGTTGCAAAAAACATATTCTTGGTTGTACTGATGGTGAGTTGACGCTGATCTTATATACAGTAGTTCTTCTCGGCTGTATGTAATGAAACCTAAGATGACCTGAGGTATTAATGTAAGAAATAACACGTAAAAAAAACAAAAAAGTTTCCTAGGAACGCAAAGCGAGGCGGCCATCTCTGTCGGCGCCGGAAGTAGTAGTATTGCTTGCTGTTTAGGGTTTTAGGCTGGGTTTCTGTACAGCACTTTGAGATATCAGCTGATGTATGAAGGGCTATATAAATACATTTGATTTGATTTGATTTGGGGCGGCAGGGTAGCCTAGTGGTTAGAGCGTTGGACTAGTAACCGGAAGGTTGCAAGTTCAAATCGACGAGCTAACAAGGTACAAATCTGCCGTTCTGCCCCTGAACAGTCAGTTAACCCACTGTTCCTAGGCAGTCATTGAAAATAAGAATTTGTTCTTAACTGACTTGCCTAGTAAAATAAAATATATATTTTTAACATTATTAAAGTGGCATTATTAAAGTGACTAGTGATCCATTTATTAAAGTGGCCAGTGAATTGAGTCTGTATGTAGACAGCAGCCTCTCTGTGTTAGTGATGGTTGTTTAATCTTGAAACTCCCCATCCCCTGGGATCGTGAATAAAGCCTCAGGCTCATTAGCATAATGCAACGTTAACGATTTCTGAAAATCGCAAATAAAATGAAAATAATGCGCCTACTCTCAAGCTTAGCCTTTTCTTAACAACTCTGTCATCTCAGATTTTCAAAATATGCTTTTGAACCATAGCAATTCACTAATTTGTGTAAGAGTATGCTAAGCTAGCTTAGCATTTTGAGTAGCATTTAGCACGCAACATTTTCACAAAAACCAGATAACCAAATAAATAAAATCATTTACCTTTGAAGAGCTTCGGATGTTTTCAATGAGGAGACTCTCAGTTACATAGCAAATGTCCAGTTTTTCCTGAAAGCATCTTTGTGTAGGAGAAATCGCTCCGTTTTGTACATCACATTTGGCTACCGAAACGAACCGAAAATTCAGTCACCAACAACGTCAAACTTTTTCCGAATTAACTCCATAATATCGACCGAAACATGGCAAACGTTGTTTGGAATCAATCCTCAAGGTGTTTTTTCACATATCTCTTCATTGATATATCGTTCGTGGAAGCATGCTTTCTTCTCTGAATTCCATGGAAAAATACTTGCAGCTGAGTTTTGCGCACCAATTTCGCGCAGGACACCGGGCGGACACCTGGTAAATGTGGTCTCTTATGGTCAATCTTCCAATGATATGCCTACAAAAACATCACAATGCTGCAGACACCTTGGGGAAACGACAGAAAGGGCAGACTCATTCCTCTCGCATTCACAGCCATATAAGGAGACAATGGAAAACGGAGCCTCAAAAATCCTGCTCATTTCCTGGATGCCGTCTCATCTTGGTTTTGCCTGTAGCTCACGTTCTAGGGCACGCACAGAGAATATCTTTGCAGTTCTGGACACGTCAGAGTGTTTTCTTTCCAAAGCTACCAATTATATGCATAGTCGAGCATCTTTTTGTGACAAAATATTGCGCTTAAAACGGGCACGTCTTTTATCCAAAAATGATATAGCGCCCCTAGAGTTTCAAGAGGTTAACAGCCTGATGGCCTTGAGATAGAAGCTGTTTTTCAGTCTCTCAGTCCCAGCTTTGATGCACCTGTGCTGACCTCGCCTTCTGGATGATAGCGGGGTGAACAGGCAGTGGCTCTGGTGGTTGTTGTCCTTGATGATCTTTTTGGCCTTCCTGTGACATCGGGTGGTGTAGGTTTCCAGGAGGGTGGGAAGTTTGCGTTGTGCAGACCGCACCACCCTCTGTAAAGTCCTGCGGTTATGGGTGGTGCAGTTGCCGTACCAGGTGGTGATACAGCCCGACAGGATGCTCTCCATTGTGCATCTGTAAAGGTTTGTGAGGGTTATAGTTGACAAGCCACATTTCTTCAGCCTCCTGAGGTTGAAGAGGCGCTGCTGCGCCTTCTTCACCACACTGTCTGTGTGGGTGGACCATTTCAGCTTGTCCTTAATGTGTACGCCGAGGAACTTAAAACTCTCCACCTTCTCCACTGCTGTCCCGTCGATGTGGATAGGGGGGTGCTCCCTCTGCTGTTTTCTGATGTCCGCGATCATCTCCTTTGTTTTGTTGACGTTGAGTGAGAGGATGTTTTCATGACATAACACTGTTTTCATGCCCTCACCTCCTCCCTATAGACTGTCTCGTCATTGTTGGTAATCAAGCCTACTCTGTTGTGTCATTTGCAAACGTAATGATTGAGTTGGAGGTGTGCATGGCCATGCAGTCATGGGTGAACAGGGAGAACAGGAGGGAGCTGAGCACACACCCCTGTGGAGGCCCAGTGTTGAGGATCAGCGAAGTGAAGATATTGTTTCCTACCTTCACCACCTGTGTGCGGCCCGTCAAGATGTCCAGGACCCAATTGCACAGGGCGGGGTTGAGACCCAGGGCCTCAAGCTTAATGATGAGCTTGGAGGGTACTATGGTTTTGAATGCTGAGCTGTAGCCAATGAACAGCATTCTTATATAGGTATTCCTCTTGTCCAGATGGGATAGGGCAGTGTGCAGTGGGATGGCGATTGCATCGTCTGTGGACCTATTTGGGCGGTACCCAAATTGAAGTGGCTCTAGGGTATCAGGTAGGGTGGATCCTTGACTAGTCTCTCAAAGCACTTCATGATGACAGAAGTGAATGCTATGGGGTGATAGTCATTTAGGTATGTTACCATGATATAAGATGAAACTATATTCCTGCAGAACCTGCTTTCTGGAGTATCTCTTTATTACAGACAGACCTCTTTACAACCATTGAATCTATATATTTTGACCATGACAGTTTAAAATCTAAAGTAACACCAAGTAATTTAGTCTCCTTAACTTGTTCAACAGCCACAACATTCATTACCAGATTCAGCTGTCTAGAACTTAAGGAAAGATTTGTACCAAATATAATGCTGTAGTTTTAGAGATGTTCAGGACCAGTTTATTACTGGCCACCCATTCCAAAACAGACAGTAACTCTTTGTTAAGGGTTTCGGTGACTTCATTAGCTGTGGTTGCTGATGTGTATATGGTTGAATCATCAGCATACATGGACACACATGCTTTGTTTAATGCCAGTGGCAGGTCATTGGTAAAAATAGAAAAGAGTAGAGGGCCTAGAGAGCAGAGCCGAGAGAAGGAAAGGTTCTCATTGAAGCAAGCATGAACTATGATACTATACTGCCACTTAGTGTCTATGAATAACACTGTCAATGTGGCGGCCTCCCTCTTGTTGTAGAGATATAACGTCATCAGGCAGACACATTCCTCTGCCTAGGCGTTGCTGAGTCGTGCCAGATCTTATAAGACTTGGATAGGTGTATTTACCTATCAGCTAACCACATCTGTTCTAGCATTCAGTCAGTCGATGACGTTGTATGTAAGCATTGGTTGATGCATGCAACATCTGAGCAGGGGAAAGCGCGCTGAATCTACCAAGACTGCCACTGTTGGCTCTTCCCAACACACAAAGGAGGGATATAGAGCCTATTGCCACCTCAAGGCTGTTTATAATATAAATATACCTACACAGGGATGGAGACCAGTTAAACAGACTACTCAACTTACATACAAATAATAATAATAATCAACACAAAATGTAACATACTGTATAGAACAAAATGTAACATACTGTATAGAACAAAATGTAACATACTGTATAGAACAAAATGTAACATACTGTACAGAACAAAATGTAACATACTGTACAGAACAAAATGTAACATACTGTATAGAACAAAATGTAACATACTGTATAGAACAAAATGTAACATACTGTATAGAACAAAATGTAACATACTGTACAGAACAAAATGTAACATACTGTACAGAACAAAATGTAACATACTGTATAGAACAAAATGTAACATACTGTATAGAACAAAATGTAACATACTGTATAGAACAAAATGTAACATACTGTACAGAACAAAATGTAACATTTACATTTACATTTAAGTCATTTAGCAGACGCTCTTATCCAGAGCGACTTACAAATTGGTGAATTCACCTTCTGACATCAGTGGAACAGCCACTTTACAATAGTGCATCTAAATCATTTAAGGGGGGGGGGGGGGGTGAGAAGGATTGCTTTAACATACTGTATAGAACTGTATAGAACAAAATGTAACATACTGTATAGAACAAAATGTAACATACTGTATAGAACAAAATGTAACATACTGTATAGAACCAAATGTAACATACTGTATAGAACAAAATGTAACGTACACTGTCAAATATACTGAACAAACAGCACACAGACCACCTACACCACCACACACACAGGCATACACCACAACACACACCACCACAACACACACAGACCACCTACACCACAACACACACAGACCACATACACCACATCACACAGACCACCTACACCACATCACAAAGACCACCTACACCACATAAAAAAGACCACCTACACCACATCACAAAAACCACCTACACTACATCACACAGACCACCTACAACACACACAGACCTACACCACCTACACCACACAGACCACCAACACCAGAAACACAAAGACCACCTACAACACAACACACACAAAGACCACCTACACCACAACACACACACAGACCAACTACACCACAACACACACACAGACCACCTAAACCACAGCACACACAGACCACCTACACCACAGCACACACAGACCACCTAAACCACAACACACACAAAGACCACACACAGACCACCTCCACCACAGCACACACAGACCTACAGCACCACACACAGACCACCTGCACAACACACACAGACCACCTACACCACAGCACACACAGACCACCTACACCACAGCACACACAGACCACCTGCACCACAGCACACACAGACCTACCCCACAACACACATAGACCACCTACACCACAACACACACCACCTACACCACAAAACACACACACACAGACCACCTACACCACAACACACACAGACCACCTACACCACAACACACACAGACCACCGACACCACACACAGACAGACCACCTACACCACACCACACACAGACCACCTACACCACCACACACACAGACCACCTACACCACAACACACACAGACCACCGACACCACACACAGACAGACCACCTACACCACACCACACACAGACCACCTACACCACCACACACACAGACCTACACCACAACAAACACATCACAAAGACTACATTTTCAATCTAAACCTTCTGTAAACTTACACCTTGCTGAACCGGTTTCAGGTCGAAACCTGCCCCAGGAAAATGTCTTCACCTTCTGACATGTCTATGAGAATCTGACAGCCTCTCAAGAACTTGTGCTCTTGCTCCTATGTCTGGGTTTCTGAGACTAGTAAATCCAGCCAGTTGGCCTCTACCAGTCTCTCATTACATTAGAAACAAGGAAGCAGAAATGAGAAAATGTCATCTTTGTCAAATCTGTCATGATTTATGTGAAGAGGCCCACAATGTGGATACTAAAATCTCAGTTGGATTGTTGGCTGTTTTCCCTGCATAATATTTCAAAGTTGTCCTTTTTGGGTTGAGAAAAAGTGTCTGCAAGCCTTACTCCCATTCTGATAACCTGGTGTAGCTAGCCATATAAAATGACTGGTGGTAGTTAAAGTCATTTTTAGGCGTTAGCCTAATGCAGTTGATTGGTGACGATGAAATGAACATGTATTGGGGTTGACATTCAAACAAGCATTATACTGATTTTTACCCCCAACATTGTAGTGAAGTACACATGTAAACAATTGCCTAAATGTAGGCTAATTTTGATGGGCGGCCCTGAGGAGATTCTTGATCGGTACCACACGGGTAGTCTGGAAAAGCCAACCCTAGGGAACAGAGTGAAGAGAATCTGGTTTCAATTATGGACTCTTTTCATAGAGTAACTATGTCACTACCGACGACACTTCTTTATGCGCTTGAATAATGTACACACGCAGACCACCTACACCACAACACACAGACCACCTACACCACAACACACAGACCACCTACACCACAACACACAGACCACCTACACCACAACACACAGACCACCTACACCACAACACACAGACCACCTACACCACAACACACAGACCACCTACACCACAACACACAGACCACCTACACCACACCACACAGACCACCTACACCACAACACGCAGACCACCTACACCACAACACACAGACCACCTACACCACAACACACAGACCACCTACACCACAACACACAGACCACCTACACCACAACACACAGACCACCTACACCACAACACACAGACCACCTACACCACAACACACAGACCACCTACACCACAACACACAGACCACCTACACCACAATACAAAGACCTAACCCACACCACAAACAGACCTACACCACAACACACAGACCACCTACACCACAACACACACACACAGACCACCTACACCACAACACACAGACCACCTACACCACAACACACAGACCACCTACACCACAACACACAGACCACCTACACCACAACACACAGACCACCTACACCACAACACACAGACCACCTACACCACAACACACAGACCACCTATACCACAACACACAGACCACCTACACCACAACACACAGACCACCTACACCACAACACACAGACCACCTACACCCCAACACACATACAGACCACTTACACCACAGCACACACAGACCTACACCACAACACACACAGACCACCTACACCACAACACACACACAGACCACCTACACCACAACACACAGACCACCTACACCACAACACACAGACCACCTACACCACAACACACAGACCACCTACACCACAACACACAGACCACCTACACCACAACACATAGACCACCTACACCACAACACACAGACCACCTATACCACAACACACAGACCACCTACACCACAACACACAGACCACCTACACCACAACACACAGACCACCTACACCCCAACACACATACAGACCACTTACACCACAGCACACACAGACCACCTACACCACAACACACACACAGACCACTTACACCACAGCACACACACAGACCTACACCACAACACACACAGACCACCTACACCACAACACACACAGACCACCTACACCACACACAGACCACCTACACCACACCACACACAGACCACCTACACCACACACAGACAGACCACCTACACCACACCACACACAGACCACCTACACCACCACACACACAGACCTACACCACAACAAACACATCACAAAGACTACATTTTCAATCTATGCCTTCCGTAACCTTACACCTTGCTGAACCGGTTTTAGGTCGAAATCTGCCCCAGAAAAATGTCTTCACCTTCTGACATGTCTATGAGAATCTGACGGCCTCTCAAGAACTTGTGCTCTTGCTCCTATGTCTGGGTTTCTGAGACTAGTAAATCCAGCCAGTCGGCCTCTACCAGTCTCTCATTACATTAGAAACAAGGAAGCAGAAATGAGAAAATGTCATCTTTGTCAAATCTGTCATGATTTATGTGAAGAGGCCCACAATGTGGATACTAAAATCTCAGTTGGATTGTTGGCTGTTTTCCCTGCATAATATTTCAAAGTTGTCCTTTTTGGGTTGAGAAAAAGTGTCTGCAAGCCTTACTCCCATTCTGATAACCTGGTGTAGCTAGCCATATAAAATGACTGGTGGTAGTTAAAGTCATTTTTAGGCGTTAGCCTAATGCAGTTGATTGGTGACGATGAAATGAACATGTATTGGGGTTGACATTCAAACAAGCATTATACTGATTTTTACCCCCAACATTGTAGTGAAGTACACATGTAAACAATTGCCTAAATGTAGGCTAATTTTGATGGGCGGCCCTGAGGAGATTCTTGATCGATACCACACGGGTAGTCTGGAAAAGCCAACCCTAGGGAACAGAGTGACGAGAATCTGGTTTCAATTATGGACTCTTTTCATAGAGTAACTATGTCACTACCAGACCACTTCTTTATGCGCTTGAATAATGTACACACGCAGACCACCTACACCACAACACACAGACCACCTACACCACAACACACAGACCACCTACACCACAACACACAGACCACCTACACCACAACACAGACCACCTACACCACAACACACAGACCACCTACACCACAACACACAGACCACCTACACCACAACACACAGACCACCTACACCACACCACACAGACCACCTACACCACAACACACAGACCACCTACACCACAACACACAGACCACCTACACCACAACACACAGACCACCTACACCACAACACACAGACCACCTACACCACAACACACAGACCACCTACAGACAACACACAGACCACCTACACCACAACACACAGTCCACCTACACCACAACACACAGAACACCTACACCACAACACACAGAACACCTACACCACAACACACAGAACACCTACACCACAACACACAGACCACCACAACACACAGACTACCGAGAACACAACACACACACACGCCACCAACACCACAGCACAACACACACACAGACCACCTACACCACAACACACAGACCACCTACACCACAACACACAGACCACCTACACCACAACACACAGACCACCTACACCACAACACACAGACCACCTACACCACAACACACAGACCACCACAACACAGAGACAACCGAGAACACAACACACACACATACACCACCTACACCACACCACAACATACACACAGACCACCTACACAGCAACACACAGATCACCAACATCACAACACTCAGACCACCTACACCACCACACACACAGACCACCTACACCACACACACAGACCACCTACACAACAACACACAGATCACCAACATCACAACACACAGACCATCTACACCACAACACACACAGACCACCTGCACCACAACACACAGACCACCTACACCACAACACACACAGACCAACTGCACCACAACACACAGACCTATATCACAACACACACAGACAGACCTGCACCACAACACACACAGACCACCTACAGCACAACACACACAGACCACCTGCACCACACACACAGACCTACACCACAACACACACAGACCTGCACCACAACACACACAGACCACCTGCACCACACACAGACCTACACCACCACACAGAGACCTACACTACAACACACATCAACCTACACCACAACACACACAGACCTATACCACAACACACACAGACCACCGACACCACAACACACACACAGACCACCTACACCACAACACACACACAGACCACCTACACCACAACACACACACACAGACCACCTACACCACAACACACACAGACCACCTACACCACACACACAGACCACCTACACCACAGCACACACAGACCACCTACACTACAGCACACACAGACCTACACCACAACACACACAGACGAACTGCACAACACACAGGCATACACCACAACACACACAGGCATACACCACAACACACACAGACTCCCTGCACCACACACACAGACCTACACCACAACACACACAATCCTGCACCACAACCCACACACAGACCACCTACACCACAACCCACACAGACCACCTACACCACAACCCACACACAGACCACCTACACCACAACCCACACAGACCACCTACACCACAACCCACACAACACCTACACCACAACCCACACACAGACCACCTACGCCACATTACACACAGACCTACACCAAACACACACAGACCTACACCAAACACATAGACCAGCTTCACCACATCACAAAGACCACCTACAACACACACACAGACAACCTACACCATACATAGACCTAACCCACAACACACACAGACCTACACCACAACACACAGACCTACACCACACACACACAGACCACCTACACAGCAACACACAGATCACCAACATCACAACACTCAGACCACCTACACCACCACACACACAGACCACCTACACCACACACACAGACCACCTACACAGCAACACACAGATAACCAACATCAAAACACACAGACCATCTACACCACAACACACACAGACCACCTGCACCATAACACACAGACCACCTACACCACAACACACACAGACCACCTGCACCACAACACACAGACATATATCACAACACACACAGACCTGCACGACCACACACACAGACCACCTACACCACATCACACAGACCACCTACACCATACACACACAGACCTACACCACATCACACACAGACCACCTACACCACATCACAAAGACCACCTACACCTCACACACAGACCACAAACACCACAACACACACAGACCTACACCACAACACACAACGACCACCTACACCACAACACAGACCTACACCACAACACACACAGACCTACACCACTACACACACAGACCACCTACCCCACAACACACACACAGACCACCTAACACCTCAACACACAAAGACCACCAACACAACACAACACAGAACACCTGCACTACACACACAGACCACCTAAACCACACACACAGACCTACACCACAACACACACAGACCTACACCACAACACACACAGACCTACACCACAACACACACAGACCTACACCACCACACACACAGACCTTCAACACATCACAAGGACAACCTACACAACACACACACACAGACCACCTACACCACAACACACACAGACCTACACAACAACACACACAGACCACCTACACCACATCACAAAGACCACCTACACCTCACACACAGACCACAAACACCACAACACACACAGACCTACACCACAACACACAACGACCACCTACACCACAACACAGACCTACACCACAACACACACAGACCTACACCACTACACACACAGACCACCTACCCCACAACACACACACAGACCACCTACCCCTCAACACACAAAGACCACCAACACAACACAACACAGAACACCTGCACTACACACACAGACCACCTAAACCACACACACAGACCTACACAACAACACACACAGACCTACACCACAACACACAAAGACCACCTACACCACAGCACAGATCTACACCACAACACACACAGACCTACACCACAACACACACATACCTACACCACAACACACACACAGACTTACACCACACACACAGACCACCTACCCCACAA
The DNA here is from genome assembly GCF_036934945.1 of Oncorhynchus masou masou. Classification (NCBI taxonomy): domain Eukaryota; kingdom Metazoa; phylum Chordata; class Actinopteri; order Salmoniformes; family Salmonidae; genus Oncorhynchus; species Oncorhynchus masou. The sequence goes on along the minus strand of NC_088225.1, from coordinate 21,420,921 downwards.
CACACACACAGACCACCTACCCCACAACACACAACGACCACCTGCACAACACACACAGAACACCTGCACTACACACACATAACACCTGCACTACACACACAGACCACCTACACCATACACACACAGACCTACACCACAAGACACACAGACCCCTACACCACATCACACACAAACCTACACCACAACACACACAGACCTACACCACAACACACACAGACCTACACCACCACACACACAGACCTTCAACACAACACACACAGACCCCTACACCACACACACAGATCTACACCACAACACACACAGACATACACCACAACACACACATACCTACACCACAACACAACGGCCACCTACAACACATCACACAGACCACCTACACCATACACACACAGACCTACACCACAAGACACACAGACCCCTACACCACATCACACACAAACCTACACCACAACACACACAGACCTACACCACATCACACACAGACCTGCACCACAACACACACAGACCTACACCACCACACACACAGACCTTCAACACATCACAAGGACAACCTACACAACACACACACACAGACCACCTACACCACAACACACACAGACCTACACAACAACACACACAGACCACCTATACCACATCACAAAGACCACCTACACCTCACACACAGACCACAAACACCACAACACACACAGACCTACACCACAACACACAAAGACCACCTACACCTCACACACAGACCACAAACACCACAACACACACAGACCTACACCACAACACACAAAGACCACCTACCCCACAACACACACACACAGACCACCTACCCCTCAACACACAAAGACCACCAACACAACACAGAACACCTGCACTACACACACAGACCACCTAAACCACACACACAGACCTACACCACAACACACACAGACCTACACCACAACACACACAGATCACCTACACCACAACACACACAGACCACCTACACCACATTACACACAGACCTACACCACAACACACACAGACCTACACAACAACACACACAGACCTACACCACAACACACAAAGACCACCTACACCACAGCACAGATCACACACAACACACACAGACCTACACCACAACACACACATACCTACACCACAACACACACACAGACCTACACCACAACACACAAAGAACACCTGCACCACATCACACACAGACCACTTACACCACACACACAGACCACCTACCCCACAACACACACACAGACCACCTACCCCACAACACACAACGACCACCTGCACAACACACACAGAACACCTGCACTACACACACAGAACACCTGCACTACACACACAGACCACCTACACCATACACACACAGACCTACACCACAAGACACACAGACCCCTACACCACATCACACACAAACCTACACCACAACACACACAGACCTACACCACAACACACACAGACCTACACCACCACACACACAGACCTTCAACACAACACACACAGACCCCTACACCACACACACAGATCTACACCACAACACACACAGACATACACCAAAACACACACATACCTACACCACAACACAACGGCCACCTACAACACATCACACAGACCACCTACACCACACACACACAGACCTACACCACAAGACACACAGACCCTACACCACATCACACACAAACCTACACCACAACACACACAGACCTACACCACATCACACACAGACCTGCACCACAACACACACAGACCTACACCACCACACACAGACCTTCAACACATCACAAGGACAACCACAACACACACACACAGACCACCTACACCACAACACACACAGACCTACACAACAACACACACAGACCACCTATACCACATCACAAAGACCACCTACACCTCACACACAGACCACAAACACCACAACACACACAGACCTACACCACAACACACAAAGACCACCTACACCTCACACACAGACCACAAACACCACAACACACACAGACCTACACCACAACACACAAAGACCACCAACACAACACAGAACACCTGCACTACACACACAGACCACCTAAACCACACACACAGACCTACACCACAACACACACAGACCTACACCACAACACACACAGATCACCTACACCACAACACACACAGACCACCTACACCACATTACACACAGACCTACACCACAACACACACAGACCTACACCACAACACACACAGACCTACACCACACACACAGACCACCACACCACAGCACAGATCTACACCACAACACACACAGACCTACACCACAACACACACATACCTACACCACAACACACACACAGACCTACACCACAACACACAAAGAACACCTGCACCACATCACACACAGACCACTTACACCACACACACAGACCACCTACCCCACAACACACACACAGACCACCTACCCCACAACACACACGACCACCTGCACAACACACACAGAACACCTGCACACACACACAGAACACCTGCACTACACACACAGACCACCTACACCATACACACACAGACCTACACCACAAGACACACAGACCCCACACACATCACACACAAACCTACACCACAACACACACAGACCTACACCACAACACACACAGACCTACACCACCACACACACAGACCTTCACCACAACACACACAGACCCCTACACCCACACACAGATCTACACCACAACACACACAGACATACACCACAACACACACATACCTACACCACAACACAACAGACCACCTACAACACATCACACAGACCACCTACACCATACACACACAGACCTACACCACAAGACACACAGACCCCTACACCACATCACACACAAACCTACACCACAACACACACAGACCTACACCACATCACACACAGACACACAACACACACAGACCTACACCCACACACACAGACCTTCAACACATCACAAGGACAACCTACACCACACACACACACAGACCACCTACACCACAACACACACAGACCTACACCACACACACAACACCACACACACACAGACCTACACCACACACACAGACCACCTATACCACATCACAAAGACCACCTACACCTCACACACAGACCACAAACACCACAACACACACAGACCTACACCACAACACACACAGACCACCTACACCACACACACAGACCACAAACACCACACACACACAGACCTACACCACAACACACACAGACCACCTACCCCACAACACACACACACAGACTACCTACACACACAAAGACCACCAACACAACACAGAACACCTGCACTACACACACAGACCACCTAAACCACACACACAGACCTACACCACAACACACACAGACCTACACCACAACACACACAGATCACCTACACCACAACACACACAGACCACCTACACCACAATACACACAGACCTACACCACAACACACACAGACCTACACAACAACACACACAGACCTACACCACAACACACAAAGACCACCGACACCACAGCACACACCACAACACACACAGACCTACACCACAACACACACATACCTACACCACAACACACACACAGACCTACACCACAACACACAAAGAACACCTGCACCACATCACACACAGACCACTTACACCACAACACACACAGACCACCTACCCCACAACACACAACGACCACCTGCACACACACACAGAACACCTACACACACAGAACACCACACACACAGACCACCTACACCATACACACACAGACCTACACCACAACACACACAGACCCCTACACCACAACACACACAGACCTACACCACAACACACACAGACCACACCACAACACACACAGACCACCTACACCACAACACACACACAGACCTACACCACAACACACATAGACCACCTACACAACACACACAGACCACCTACACCACAACACACACAGACCACCTACCCCTCAACACACAAAGACCACCAACACCACACACACAGACCTACACCACAACACACATAGACCACCTACACCACAACACACAGACCACCTACACCACAACACACACAGACCCCTACACCACACACAGACTACACACAAACCAAAGACATACACCACAACACACACAGACCTACACCACACACACAGACCACACCACAACACAGACCTACACCACAACACACACAGACCACCTACACCACAACACACACAGACCACCTACACCACATCACACACAGACCACACCACATCACACACAGACCTACACCACAACACACACACAGACAACCTACCCCACAACACACAAAGACCACCTACACCACACACACAGACCTACACACAACACACACAGACCGACACCACAACACACACAGACCCCTACACCACAACACACACAGACCCCTACACCACAAAACACAGACAGACCACCTACACCACAACACAGACCTACACCACAACACACACAGACCACCTACACCACAACACCACACACACCACCTACACCACAACACACACACAGACCACCTACACCACAACCCACACAGACCTACACCACAACACACACCTGCACAACACACACAGAACACCTACTACCACACATAACACCTGCAACACACACAGACCACCTACACCACACACACACACACAGACCACCTACACCACATCACACACAGACCTACACCACACACACACAGACCTACACCAAACACACAGACCTTCAACACACCAAGGACAACCTACACAACACACACACAGACCACCTACACCTACACACACAGACCTACACCACAACACACACAGACCACCTACACCACATCACACACAGACCTACACCACAACACACACAGACCTACACCACACACACACAGACAACACCACACAAGGACAACTACACAACACACACACACAGACCACCTACACCACAACACACACAGACCTACACCACAACACACACAGACCACCTACACCACATCACAACAGACCACCTACAACCCACAACAGACCACAAACACCACACACACACACAGACCTACACCACAACACACAAAGACCACCTACACCACACACACAGACCTACACAACAACACACACAGACCTACACCACAACACACAGACCACCTACCCCACAACACACACAGACCACCTACACACACAGACACAACACAACACAACACAGAACACCTGCACTACACACACAGACCACCTAAACCACACCACAGACACACACACACAGACCTACACACAACACACACAGACCTACACCACAACACACACAGACCACCTACACCACACACACAGACCTACACCACAACACACACAGACCTACACCACACACACACAGACCACCACACCACCACAACACCACAACACACACAGACCTACACCACAACACACACAGACCTACACCACAACACACACACACAGACCACCTACACCACAACACACACAGACCTACACCACAACACACAAAGAACACCTGCACCACATCACACAAAGACACTTACACCACACACACAGACCACCTACCCCACAACACACACACAGACCACCTACCCCACAACACACAGACCACCTACACCACAGAACACACTACACACACAGAACACCTGCACTACACACACAGAACACCTACACCACACAGACCACCTACACCACAACACACACAGACCTACACCACACACACAGACCCCACACCAACACACACAGACCTACACCACAACACACACAGACCTACTCCACAACACACACAGACCACCTACACCACAACACACACACAGACCTACACCACAACACACAAAGACCACCTGCACTACACACACAGACCACCTACCCCTCAACACACAAAGACCACCAACACAACACACACAGACCTACACCACAACACACATAGACCACCTACACCACAACACACACAGACCCCTACACCACACACACAGATCTACACCACAAAACACACAAGACATACACCACAACACACACATACCTACACACACAACAGACCACCTTCACCACACACACAGACCTACACCACATCACACACAGACCACCACACATAGACCACCTACACCACACACACAGACCACCTACACCACATAACACACAGACCACACCACACACACACCACCTACACCACAACACCACACACAGACCACCTACCCCACAACACACAGACCACCTACCCCACAACACACACAGACCTACACCACAACACACACAGACCGACACCACAACACACACAGACCCCTACACCACAACACACACAGACCCCTACACCACAACACACAGACAGACCACCTACACCCACACACACAGACCTACACCACAAAACCACACACAGACCTACACCACAACACACACAGACCACACCACCACAACCACCTTCACACAGCACAGACCTACACCACAACACACACACAGACCACCTACCCCACAACACACAAAGACCACCTGCACAACACACACAGAACACCTGCACACACACACACACTACACACACAGACCACCTACACCATACACACACAGACCTACACCACAACACACACAGACCCCTACACCACATCACACACAAACCTACACCACAACACACACAGACCTACACCACAACACACACAGACCTACACCACCACACACACAGACCTTCACCACAACACACACAGACCCCTACACCCACACACAGATCTACACCACAACACACACAGACATACACCACAACACACACATACCTACACCACCAGACCACCTACACCACACACAGACCACCTACACACACCACACCTACACCACATCACACACAGACCACCTACACCACACACACAGACCACCTACACCACACACAGACCACCTACACCACAAAACCACACACAGACCACCTACCCCACAACACACAGACCACCTACCCCACAACACACACAGACCTACACCACAACACACACAGACCACCTACACACAACACACACAGACCACCCTACACCACAGACCTACACCACAACACACACAGACCTACACCACAACACACACAGACCTACCACACAACACACACAGACCACCTACACCACACACACAGACCTACACCCAACACACACACATACACACAGACCACCTACACCACACACACACACACCACAACTACAGACCTACACCACACACACAGACAGACCACCTACACCACAACACACACAGACCACCTACACACAACACACACAGACCACCTACACCACAACACACACAGACCACATTACCACACACACACACACACAGACCCACACAACAACACACACAGACCACCCACAACACACACAGACCACCTACACCACACACACACAGACCACCTACCCCACACCACACACACACACAGAACACCTACTACACACACACACACACACAGACCACCTACACCTACACACACAGACCTACACCACACCACACACAGACCACCTACACCACAACACAAACAGACCTACACCACAACACACACAGACCTACACCACAACACACACAGACCTACACCACAACACACAAAGACCACCACACCACAACACAGACCTACACCACAACACACACAGACCACCTACACCACAACACACAAGACCACCTACACAACACACACACACAAGACCACACACACCACACACACAGACCACCTACACCACACACACAGACCTACACCACAACACACACAGACCTACACACCACACACAGATCTACACCACAACACACACAGACATACACCACACACACACATACCTACACCACACACACAGACCACCTACACCACATCACACAGACCACCTACACCACACACACACAGACCTACACCACAACACACACAGACCACACCACATCACACACAAACCTACACCACAACACACACAGACCACACCACCATCACACACAGACCTGCACCACACACACACACCTACACCACAACACACACACACACAAGGACACCTACCCACACACACACAGACCACCTACACCACAACACACACAGACCTACACAACAACACACACAGACCACCTACACCACATCACAAAGACCACTACACCACACCACACACACAGACCACAAACACCACAACACACACAGACCTACACCACAACACACAAAGACCACCTACACCACAACACAGACCTACACCACAACACACACAGACCTACACCTACACACAGACCACCTACCCCACACACACACACAGACCACCTACCACAACACACACAGACCACCAACACCACAACACACACAGACCACCTACACCACAACACCACACACACCAGACACCACAACACACAAAGACCACCTACACCACAACACAGACCTACACCACAACACACACAGACCTACACCACACACACAGACCACCTACCCCACACACACACAGACCACCTACACCACAACACACACACCACACAACACAGAACACCACAACACACACAGACCACCTAAACACACACACAGACCTACACCACACACACACCACACAGACACAGACCTACACCACAACACACAAAGACCACCTACACCACACACAGATCTACACCACAACACACACAGACCTACACCACACACACACACCTACACCACAACACACACAGACCACCTACACCACAACACACAAAGAACACCTACACCACAACACACACAGACCACTTACACCACACACACACAGACCACCTACCCCACACAACACACACAGACCACCTACCCCACAACACACAAGACCACCCAACACAACACACACAGAACACCTGCACTACACACACAAAACACACTACACACACAGACCACCTACACCACAACACACACAGACCTACACCACAAGACACACAGACCCCTACACCACACACACACAGACCTACACCACAACACACACAGACCTACACCACAACACACACAGACCACCTACACCACACACAGACCACCTACACCACAACACACACAGAACACCTACACCACAACACACACAGACCACCTAAACCACAACACACACAGACCACCTACAACACACAGACCACCAACACAACACACACAGACCTACACCATAACACACAGACCACCTACACCACAACACACACAGACCACCTACACCACAACACACACAGACCCCTACACCACACACACAGATCACACACAAACACAAAGACATACACCACACACACACAGACCTACACCACAACACACACACAGAACACTTACACCACATCACACACAGACCACCTAAACCACAACACACACAGACCACCTACCCCACAACACACAGACCACCTACCCCACAACACACACAGACCTACACCACACACACACAGACCTACACCACAACACACACACAGACCACCTACACCACACACACAGACCACCACCACACACACACACAGACCTACAGCACACACACACAGACCTACACCACAACACACACAGACCACCTACACCACAACACACACAGACCACCTACACCACAACCCACACACAGACCACCTACACCACATTACACAGAGACCTACACCACAACACACACAGACCACCTACACCACCACACACACAGACCACCTACACCACAACCCACACACAGACCACCTACACAACAACACACACAGACCTACACCACAACACACACAGACAACACACACAGAACACAACACACACAGAACACCTGCACTACACACACAGACCACCTACACCACACACACACAGACCTACACCACAAGACACACAGACCCTACACCACATCACACACAGACCTACACCACAACACACACAGACCTACACCACCACACACACACCACACACATCACAAGGACACCTACACAACACACACACAGACCACCTACACCCACACACACAGACCTACACCACAACACACACAGACCCCTACACCACATCACACACAGACCTACACCACACACACACAGACCTACACCACCACACACACAGACCTACAACACATCACAAGGACAACCTACACCACACACACAGACCACCTACACCACAACACACACAGACCTACACCACAACACACACAGACCACCTACACCACATCACAAAGACCACATACAACACACACAGACCACAAACACCACAACACACACAGACCTACACCACAACACACAAAGACCACCTACACCACAACACAGACCTACACCACAACACACACAGACCTACACCACTACACACACAGACCACCTACCCCACAACACACACACAGACCACCTACCCCTCAACACACAAAGACCACCAACACAACACAACACAGAACACCTGCACTACACACACAGACCACCTAAACCACACACACAGACCTACACCACAACACACACAGACCTACACCACAACACACACAGATCACCTACACCACAACACACACAGACCACCTACACCACATTACACACAGACCTACACCACAACACACACAGACCTACACCACAACACACAAAGACCACCTACACCACAGCACATATCTACACCACAACACACACAGACCTACACCACAACACACACAGACCTACACCACAACACACACACACAGACCACCTACACCACAACACACACAGACCTACACCACAACACACAAAGAACACCTGCACCACATCACACAAAGACCACTTACACCACACACACAGACCACCTACCCACACACACACACAGACCACCTACCCCACAACACACAACGACCACCTGCACAACACACACAGAACACCTGCACAACACACAGAACACCTGCACTACACACACAGACCTACACCACAAGACACACAGACCCCTACACCACAACACACACAGACCTACACCACAACACACACAGACCTACTCCACAACACACACAGACCATCTACACCACAACACACACACAGACCTACACCACAACACACAAAGACCACCTGCACTACACACACAGACCACCTACCCCACAACACACACAGACCACCTACCCCTCAACACACAAAGACCACCAACACAACACACACAGACCTACACCACAACACACATAGACAACCTACACTACAACACACATAGACCACCTACACCACAACACACACAGACCCCTACACCACACACACAGATCTACACCACAAAACACAAAGACATACACCACAACACACACATACCTACACCACATCACACAGACCACCTTCACCACACACACAGACCTACACCACATCACACACAGACCACCTACACCACAACACACATAGACCACCTACACCACAACACACATAGACCACCTACACCACATAACACACAGACCTCCACCACATCACACACAGACCTACACCACAACACACACACAGACCACCTACCCCTCAACACACAAAGACCACCTACACCACACACACAGACCTACAGCACAACACACACAGACCTACACCACAACACACACAGACCACCTACACCACAACACACACAGACCACCTACACCACAACCCACACACAGACCACCTACACCACATTACACACAGACCTACACCACAATACACACAGACCTACACAACAACACACACAGACCTACACCACAACACACAAAGACCACCTTCACCACAGCACAGACCTACACCACAACACACACACAGACCACCTACCCCACAACACACAAATACCACCTGCACAACACACACAGAACACCTGCACTACACACACAGAACACCTGCACTACACACACAGACCACCTACACCATACACACACAGACCTACACCACAAGACACACAGACCCCTACACCACATCACACACAAACCTACACCACAACACACACAGACCTACACCACAACACACACAGACCTACACCACCACACACACAGACCTACTCCACAACACACACAGACCATCTACACCACAACACACACACAGACCTACACCACAACACACAAAGACCACCTGCACTACACACACAGACCACCTACCCCACAACACACACAGACCACCTACCCCTCAACACACAAAGACCACCAACACAACACACACAGACCTACACCACAACACACATAGACAACCTACACTACAACACACATAGACCACCTACACCACAACACACACAGACCCCTACACCACACACACAGATCTACACCACATCACACACAGACCTGCACCACAACACACACAGACCTACACCACCACACACACATACCTACACAACAACACACACAGACCACCTACACCACAACACACACAGACCTACACAACAACACACACAGACCACCTACACCACATCACAAAGACCACCTACACCTCACACACAGACCACAAACACCACAACACACACAGACCTACACCACAACACACAAAGACCACCTACACGACAACACAGACCTACACCACAACACACACAGACCTACACCACTACACACACAGACCACCTACCCCACAACACACACACACAGACCACCTACCCCTCAACACACAAAGACCACCAACACAACACAGAACACCTGCACTACACACACAGACCACCTAAACCACACACACAGACCTACACCACAACACACACAGACCTACACCACAACACACACAGATCACCTACACCACAACACACACAGACCACCTACACCACATTACACACAGACCTACACCACAACACACACAGACCTACACAACAACACACACAGACCTACACCAAAACACACAAAGACCACCTACACCACAGCACAGATCTACACCACAACACACACAGACCTACACCACAACACACACATACCTACACCACAACACACACACAGACCTACACCACAACACACAAAGAACACCTGCACCACATCACACACAGACCACTTACACCACACACACAGACCACCTACCCCACAACACACACACAGACCACCTACCCCACAACACACAACGACCACCTGCACAACACACACAGAACACCTGCACTACACACACAGAACACCTGCACTACACACACAGACCACCTACACCATACACACACAGACCTACACCACAAGACACACAGACCCCTACATTACAACACACACAGACCTACACCACAACACACACAGACCTACTCCACAACACACACAGACCACCTACACCACAACACACACACAGACCTACACCACAACACACATAGACCACCTGCACTACACACACAGACCACCTACCCCACAACACACACAGACCACCTACCCCTCAACACACAAAGACCACCAACACAACACACAGAGACCTACACCACAACACACATAGACCACCTACACTACAACACACATAGACCACCTACACCACAACACACACAGACCCCTACACCACACACACAGATCTACAACACAAAACACAAAGACATACACCACAACACACACATACCTACACCACATCACAAAGACCACCTTCACCACACGCACAGACCTACACCACATCACACACAGACCACCTACACCACAACACACATAGACCACCTACACCACAACACACATAGACCACCTACACCACATCACACACAGACCTACACCACATCACACACAGACCTACACCACAACACACACACAGACCACCTACCCCTCAACACACAAAGACCACCTACACCACACACACAGACCTACAGCACAACACACACAGACCTACACCACAACACACACAGACCACCTACACCACAACACACACAGACCACCTACACCACAACCCACACACAGACCACCTACACCACATTACACAGAGACCTACACCACAACACACACAGACCACCTACACCACAACACACACAGACCACCTACACCACAACCCACACACAGACCACCTACACAACAACACACACAGACCTACACCACAACACACAAATACCACCTGCACAACACACACAGAACACCTGCACTACACACACAGAACACCTGCACTACACACACAGACCACCTACACCATACACACACAGACCTACACCACAAGACACACAGACCCCTACACCACATCACACACAGACCTACACCACAACACACACAGACCTACACCACCACACACACAGACCTTCAACACATCACAAGGACAACCTACACAACACACACACACAGACCACCTACACCATACACACACAGACCTACACCACAAGACACACAGACCCCTACACCACATCACACACAGACCTACACCACAACACACACAGACCTACACCACCACACACACAGACCTTCAACACATCACAAGGACAACCTACACAACACACACACACAGACCACCTACACCACAACACACACAGACCTACACCACAACACACACAGACCACCTACACCACATCACAAAGACCACCTACAACTCACACACAGACCACAAACACCACAACACACACAGACCTACACCACAACACACAAAGACCACCTACACCACAACACAGACCTACACAACAACACACACAGACCTACACCACTACACACACAGACCACCTACCCCACAACACACACACAGACCACATACCCCTCAACACACAAAGACCACCAACACAACACAACACAGAACACCTGCACTACACACACAGACCACCTAAACCACACACACAGACCTACACCACAACACACACAGACCTACACCACAACACACACAGATCACCTACACCACAACACACACAGACCACCTACACCACAGCACATATCTACACCACAACACACACAGACCTTCACCACAACACACACAGACCTACACCACAACACACACACACAGACCACCTACACCACAACACACACAGACCTACACCACAACACACAAAGAACACCTGCACCACATCACACAAAGACCACTTACACCACACACACAGACCACCTACCCCACAACACACACACAGACCACCTACCCCACAACACACAACGACCACCTGCACAACACACACAGAACACCTGCACTACACACACAGAACACCTGCACTACACACACAGACCTACACCACAAGACACACAGACCCCTACACCACAACACACACAGACCTACACCACAACACACACAGACCTACTCCACAACACACACAGACCATCTACACCACAACACACACACAGACCACCTACCCCACAACACACAAATACCACCTGCACAACACACACAGAACACCTGCACTACACACACAGACCACCTACACCATACACACACAGACCTACACCACAAGACACAGACCTACACCACATCACACACAAACCTACACCACAACACACACAGACCTACACCACAACACACACAGACCTACACCACCACACACACAGACCTACTCCACAACACACACAGACCATCTACACCACAACACACACACAGACCTACACCACAACACACAAAGACCACCTGCACTACACACACAGACCACCTACCCCACAACACACACAGACCACCTACCCCTCAACACACAAAGACCACCAACACAACACACACAGACCTACACCACAACACACATAGACAACCTACACTACAACACACATAGACCACCTACACCACAACACACACAGACCCCTACACCACACACACAGATCTACACCACAAAACACAAAGACATACACCACAACACACACATACATACACCACATCACACAGACCACCTTCACCACACACACAGACCTACACCACATCACACACAGACCACCTACACCACAACACACATAGACCACCTACACCACAACACACATAGACCACCTACACCACATAACACACAGACCTACACCACATCACACACAGACCTACACCACAACACACACACAGACCACCTACCCCTCAACACACAAAGACCACCTACACCACACACACAGACCTACAGCACAACACACACAGACCTACACCACAACACACACAGACCACCTACACCACAACACACACAGACCACCTACACCACAACCCACACACAGACCACCTACACCACATTACACACAGACCTACACCACAACACACACAGACCTACACAACAACACACACAGACCTACACCACAACACACAAAGACCACCTTCACCACAGCACAGACCTACACCACAACACACACACAGACCACCTACCCCACAACACACAAATACCACCTGCACAACACACACAGAACACCTGCACTACACACACAGAACACCTGCACTACACACACAGACCACCTACACCATACACACACAGACCTACACCACAAGACACACAGACCCCTACACCACATCACACACAAACCTACACCACAACACACACAGACCTACACCACAACACACACAGACCTACACCACCACACACACAGACCTTCAACACAACACACACAGACCCCTACACCACACACACAGATCTACACCACAACACACACATACCTACACCACAACACAACGGCCACCTACACCACATCACACAGACCACCTACACCACACACACAGACCACCTACACCACACACACAGACCTACACCACATCACACACAGACCACTTACACCACATCGCACATAGACCACCTACACCACATCACACATAGACCACCTACACCACAACACACACAGACCACCTACACCACAACACACACAGACCACCTACACCACATCACACACAGACCTACACCACAACACATACAGACCTACACTAAAACACACACAGACCTACACCACAACACACACAGACCACCTACACCACATCACACACAGACCTACACCACAACACACACAGACCTACAGCACAACACACACAGACCTACAGCACAACACACACAGACCTACACCACAACACACACAGACCACCTACACCACATCACACACAGACCTACACCACAACACACACAGACCACCTACACCACACACACAGACCACCTACACCACACACACAGACCATGAACACCACAACACACACAGACCTACACCACAACACACAAAGACCACCTACACCACAACACAGACCTACACCACAACCCACACAGACCTACACCACAACACACAAAGACCACCTGCACCACAACACAGACCTACACCACAACACAGACCTACACCACAACACACACAGACCTACACCACAACACACACAGACCACCTACACCACAACACACACAGACCTACACCACAACACACAAAGACCACCTACACCACAACACAGACCTACACCATAACACACACAGACCTACACCACTACACACACAGAACACCTACCCCACAACACACACACAGACCACCTACCCCTCAACACACAAAGACCACCTACACAACACACAGACCTACACCACAACACACACAGACCTACACCACAACACACACAGACCACCTACACCACAACACACACAGACCACCTACACCACAACCCACACACAGACCACCTACACCACATTACACACAGACCTACACCACAACACACACACAACCCACACAGACAACAACACACACAGACCTACACCACAACACACAAAGACCACCTTCACCACAGCACAGACCTACACCACAACACACACACAGACCACCTACCCCACAACACAGAAAGACCACCTGCACAACACACACAGAACACCTGCACTACACACACAGAACACCTGCACTACACACACAGACCACCTACACCATACACACACAGAGCTACACCACAAGACACACAGACCCCTACACCACATCACACACAAACCTACACCACAACACACACAGACCTACACCACAACACACACAGACCTACACCACACACACACAGACCTTCAACACAACACACACAGACCCCACACCACACACACAGATCTACACCACAACACACACAGACATACACCACAACACACACATACCTACATCACAACACACACAGACCACCTACACCACATCACAAAGACACCCTACACCACACACACAGACCACCTACACCACACACACAGACCACAAACACCACAACACACACAGACCTACACCACAACACACAAAGACCACCTGCACCACAACACACACAGACCACCTACACCACAACACACAAAGACCACCTACACCGCATCACACACAGACCTACACCACCACACACACAGACCTTCAACACATTACAAGGACAACCTACACAACACACACAGACCACCTACACCACAACACACACAGACCTACACCATAACACACACAGACCTACACCACTACAAACACAGACCACCTAACCCACACACACACACAGACCACCTACCCCTCAACACACAAAGACCACCTACACCACACACACAGACCTACACCACAACACACACAGACCTACACCACAACACACACAGACCACCTATACCACAACACACACTGACCACCTACACCACAACCCACACACAGACCACCTACACCACATTACACACAGACCTACACCACAACACACACACAGACCACCTACCCCACAACACAGAAAGACCACCTGCACAACACACACAGAACACCTGCACTACACACACAGAACACCTGCACTACACACACAGACCACATACACCATACACACACAGCCCTACACCACAAGACACACAGACCCCTACACCACATCACACACAAACCTACACCACAACACACACAGACCTACACCACAACACACACAGACCTACACCACCACACACACAGACCTTCAACACAACACACACAGACCCCTACACCACACACACAGATCTACACCACAACACACACAGACCACCTACACCACATCACAAAGACAACCTACACCACACACACAGACCACCTACACCACACACACAGACCACAAACACCACAACACACACAGACCTACACCACAACACAGAAAGACCAACTACACCACAACACAGACCTACACAACAACCCACACAGACCTACACCACAACACACACAGACCACCTACACCACAACACACACAGACCACCTACACCACATCAAACACAGACTTACACCACATCACACGCAGACCTACACCACCACACACACAGACCTTCAACACATTACAAGGACAACCTACACGACACACACAGACCTTCAACACAACACACACAGACCCCTACACCACACACACAGATCTACACCACAACACACACAGACCTACACCACAACACAGAAAGACCACCTACACCACAACACAGACCTACACCACAACCCACACAGACCTACACCACAACACACACAGACCTACACCACAACACACAAAGACCATCTATACCACAACACACACACACAGACCTACACCACAACACACACACAGACCACCTACACCACAACACAGACCTACACCACAACACACAAAAACCACCTGCACCACAACACAGACCTACACCACAACACAGACCTACACCACAACACACACAGACCTACACCACAACACACACAGACCACCTACACCACATCACAAAGAACACCTACACCACACACACAGACCACCAACACCACACACACAGACTATGAACACCACAACACACACAGACCTACACCACAACACACAAAGACCACCTACACCACAACACAGACCTACACCACAACCCACACAGACCTACACCACAACACACACAGACCTACACCACAACACACAAAGACCATCTACACCACAACACAGACCTACACCACAACACACACAGACCTACACCACAACACACACAGACCTACACCACAACACACACAGACCACCTACACCACAACACACACAGACCTACACCACAACACACAAAGACCACCTGCACTACACACACAGACCACCTACCCCACAACATACACACAGACCACCTACCCCTCAACACACAAAGACCACCGACACAACACACACAGAACACCTGCACTACACACACAGACCACCTCCACCACACACACAGACCTACACCACAACACACACAGACCTACACCACACACACATATCTACACCACAAAACACACAGACATACACCACAACACACATAGACCTACAACACAACACACACAGACCAGATACACCACAACACACACAGACCTACACCACAACACACACAGACCACCTGCACTACACACACAGACCACCTACACCACAACACACAAAGACCACCTACACCGCATCACACACAGACCTACACCACATCACACACAGACCTACACCACAACACACACAGACCTACACCACCACACACACAGACCTTCAACACATCACAAGGACCACCTACACAACACCCACACACACCACCTACACCACAACACACACAGACCTACACCACAACACACACAGACCACCTACACCACATCACAAAGACCACCTACACCACACACACAGACCACCTACACCACACACACAGACCACAAACACCACAACACACACAGATCTACACCACAACACAGAAAGACCACCTACACCACAACACAGACCTACACCACAACCCACACAGACCTACACCACAACACACACAGACCTACACCACAACACACACAGACCTACACCACAACACACAAAGACCATCTACACCACAACACACACAGACCTACACCACAACACACACAGACCACCTACACCACAACACACACAGACCACCTACCCCACAACACACACACAGACCACCTACCCCTCAACACACAAAGACCACCAACACAACACACACAGATCTACACCACAACACACATAGACCACCTATACTACAACACACATAGACCACCTACACCATAAACACACAGACCTACACCACAAGGCACACAGACCCCTACACCACATCACACACAAACCTACACCACAACACACACAGACCTACACCACAACACACACAGACCTACACCACCACACACACAGACCTTCAACACAACACACAGACCCCTACACCACACACACAGATCTACACCACAACACACACAGACATACACCACAACACACACATACCTACACCACAACACAACGGCCACCTACACCACATCACACAGACCTACACCACAACACCCAAAGACCACCTGCACTACACACACAGACCACCTACACCACAACACACAAAGACCACCTACACCGCATCACACACAGACCTACACCACATCACACACAGACCTACACCACAACTCACACAGACCTACACCACCACACACACAGACCTTCAACACATCACAAGGACCACCTACACAACACCCACACACACCACCTACACCACAACACACACAGACCTACACCACAACACACACAGACCACCTACACCACATCACAAAGACCACCTACACCACACACACAGACCACCTACACCATACACACAGACCACAAACACCACAACACACACAGACCTACACCACAACACAGAAAGACCACCTACACCACAACACAGACCTACACCACAACCCACACAGACCTACACCACAACACACACAGACCTACACCACAACACACAAAGACCATCTACACCACAACACACACAGACCTACACCACAACACACACAGACCACCTACACCACAACACACATAGACCACCTACACCACAACACACATAGACCACCTACACCACATAACACACAGACCTACACCACATCACACACAGACCTACACCACAACACACACACAGACCACCTACCCCTCAACACACAAAGACCACCTACACCACACACACAGACCTACAGCACAACACACACAGACCTACACCACAACACACATAGACCACCTACACTACAACACACATAGACCACCTACACCACAACACACACAGACCCCTACACCACACACACAGATCTACACCACAAAACACAAAGACATACACCACAACACACACATACCTACACCACATCACACAGACCACCTTCACCACACACACAGACCTACACAACATCACACACAGACCACCTACACCACAACACACATAGACCACCTACACCACAACACACATAGACCACCTACACCACATAACACACAGACCTACACCACATCACACACAGACCTACACCACAACACACACACAGACCACCTACCCCTCAACACACAAAGACCACCTACACCACACACACAGACCTACAGCACAACACACACAGACCTACACCACAACACACACAGACCACCTACACCACAACACACACAGACCACCTACACCACAACCCACACACAGACCACCTACACCACATTACACACAGACCTACACCACAACACACACAGACCTACACAACAACACACACAGACCTACACCACAACACACAAAGACCACCTTCACCACAGCACAGACCTACACCACAACACACACACAGACCACCTACCCCACAACACACAAATACCACCTGCACAACACATCACAGAACACCTGCACTACACACACAGAACACCTGCACTACACACACAGACCACCTACACCATACACACACAGACCTACACCACAAGACACACAGACCCCTACACCACATCACACAGACCACAAACACCACAACACACACAGACCTACACCACAACACAGAAAGACCAACTACACCACAACACAGACCTACACAACAACCCACACAGACCTACACCACAACACACACAGACCACCTACACCACAACACACACAGACCACCTACACCACATCAAACACAGACTTACACCACATCACACGCAGACCTACACCACCACACACACAGACCTTCAACACATTACAAGGACAACCTACACGACACACACAGACCTTCAACACAACACACACAGACCCCTACACCACACACACAGATCTACACCACAACACACACAGACCTACACCACAACACAGAAAGACCACCTACACCACAACACAGACCTACACCACAACCCACACAGACCTACACCACAACACACACAGACCTACACCACAACACACAAAGACCATCTACACCACAACACACACAGACCTACACCACAACACACACACAGACCACCTACACCACAACATAGACCTACACCACTACACACAAAAACCACCTGCACCACAACACAGACCTACACCACAACACAGACCTACACCACAACACACACAAACCTACACCACAACACACACAGACCACCTACACCACATCACAAAGACCACCTACACCACACACACAGACCACCTACACCACACACACAGAATATGAACACCACAACACACACAGACCTACACCACAACACACAAAGACCACCTACACCACAACACACACCTACACCACAACCCACACAGACCTACACCACAACACACACAGACCTACACCACAACACACAAAGACCATCTACACCACAACACAGACCTACACCACAACACACACAGACCTACACCACAACACACACAGACCTACACCACAACACACACAGACCACCTACACCACAACACACACAGACCTACACCACAACACACAAAGACCACCTGCACTACACACACAGACCACCTACCCCACAACATACACACAGACCACCTACCCCTCAACACACAAAGACCACCGACACAACACACACAGAACACCTGCACTACACACACAGACCACCTCCACCACACACACAGACCTACACCACAACACACACAGACCTACACCACACACACATATCTACACCACAAAACACACAGACATACACCACAACACACATAGACCTACAACACAACACACACAGACCAGATACACCACAACACACACAGACCTACACCACAACACACAAAGACCACCTGCACTACACACACAGACCACCTACACCACAACACACAAAGACCACCTACACCGCATCACACACAGACCTACACCACATCACACACAGACCTACACCACAACTCACACAGACCTACACCACCACACACACAGACCTTCAACACATCACAAGGACCACTGACACAACACCCACACACACCACCTACACCACAACACACACAGACCTACACCACAACACACACAGACCACCTACACCACATCACAAAGACCACCTACACCACACACACAGACCACCTACACCACACACACAGACCACAAACACCACAACACACACAGATCTACACCACAACACAGAAAGACCACCTACACCACAACACAGACCTACACCACAACCCACACAGACCTACACCACAACACACACAGACCTACACCACAACACACAAAGACCATCTACACCACAACACACACAGACCTACACCACAACACACACAGACCACCTACACCACAACACACACAGACCACCTACCCCACAACACACACACAGACCACCTACCCCTCAACACACAAAGACCACCAACACAACACACACAGATCTACACCACAACACACATAGACCACCTATACTACAACACACATAGACCACCTACACCATAAACACACAGACCTACACCACAAGGCACACAGACCCCTACACCACATCACACACAAACCTACACCACAACACACACAGACCTACACCACAACACACACAGACCTACACCACCACACACACAGACCTTCAACACAACACACAGACCCCTACACCACACACACAGATCTACACCACAACACACACAGACATACACCACAACACACACATACCTACACCACAACACAACGGCCACCTACACCACATCACACAGACCTACACCACAACACCCAAAGACCACCTGCACTACACACACAGACCACCTACACCACAACACACAAAGACCACCTACACCGCATCACACACAGACCTACACCACATCACACACAGACCTACACCACAACTCACACAGACCTACACCACCACACACACAGACCTTCAACACATCACAAGGACCACCTACACAACACCCACACACACCACCTACACCACAACACACACAGACCTACACCACAACACACACAGACCACCTACACCACATCACAAAGACCACCTACACCACACACACAGACCACCTACACCACACACACAGACCACAAACACCACAACACACACAGACCTACACCACAACACAGAAAGACCACCTACACCACAACACAGACCTACACCACAACCCACACAGACCTACACCACAACACACACAGACCTACACCACAACACACAAAGACCATCTACACCACAACACACACAGACCTACACCACAACACACACAGACCACCTACACCACAACACACATAGACCACCTACACCACAACACACATAGACCACCTACACCACATAACACACAGACCTACACCACATCACACACAGACCTACACCACAACACACACACAGACCACCTACCCCTCAACACACAAAGAAAACCTACACCACACACACAGACCTACAGCACAACACACACAGACCTACACCACAACACACATAGACCACCTACACTACAACACACATAGACCACCTACACCACAACACACACAGACCCCTACACCACACACACAGATCTACACCACAAAACACAAAGACATACACCACAACACACACATACCTACACCACATCACACAGACCACCTTCACCACACACACAGACCTACACAACATCACACACAGACCACCTACACCACAACACACATAGACCACCTACACCACAACACACATAGACCACCTACACCACATAACACACAGACCTACACCACATCACACACAGACCTACACCACAACACACACACAGACCACCTACCCCTCAACACACAAAGACCACCTACACCACACACACAGACCTACAGCACAACACACACAGACCTACACCACAACACACACAGACCACCTACACCACAACACACACAGACCACCTACACCACAACCCACACACAGACCACCTACACCACATTACACACAGACCTACACCACAACACACACAGACCTACACAACAACACACACAGACCTACACCACAACACACAAAGACCACCTTCACCACAGCACAGACCTACACCACAACACACACACAGACCACCTACCCCACAACACACAAATACCACCTGCACAACACATCACAGAACACCTGCACTACACACACAGAACACCTGCACTACACACACAGACCACCTACACCATACACACACAGACCTACACCACAAGACACACAGACCCCTACACCACATCACACACAAACCTACACCACAACACACACAGACCTACACCACAACACACACAGACCTACACCACCACACACACAGACCTTCAACACAACACACACAGACCCCTACACCACACACACAGATCTACACCACAACACACACATACCTACACCACAACACAACGGCCACCTACACCACATCACACAGACCACCTACACCACACACACAGACCACCTACACCACACACACAGACCTACACCACATCACACACAGACCACTTACACCACATCGCACAAAGACCACCTACACCACAACACACACAGACCACCTACACCACATCACACACAGACCACCTACACCACAACACACACAGACCACCTACACCACATCACACACAGACCTACACCACATCACACACAGACCTACACCACAACACACACACAGACCACCTACCCCTCAACACACAAAGAAAACCTACACCACACACACAGACCTACAGCACAACACACACAGACCTACACCACAACACACATAGACCACCTACACTACAACACACATAGACCACCTACACCACAACACACACAGACCCCTACACCACACACACAGATCTACACCACAAAACACAAAGACATACACCACAACACACACATACCTACACCACATCACACAGACCACCTTCACCACACACACAGACCTACACAACATCACACACAGACCACCTACACCACAACACACATAGACCACCTACACCACAACACACATAGACCACCTACACCACATAACACACAGACCTACACCACATCACACACAGACCTACACCACAACACACACACAGACCACCTACCCCTCAACACACAAAGACCACCTACACCACACACACAGACCTACAGCACAACACACACAGACCTACACCACAACACACACAGACCACCTACACCACAACACACACAGACCACCTACACCACAACCCACACACAGACCACCTACACCACATTACACACAGACCTACACCACAACACACACAGACCTACACAACAACACACACAGACCTACACCACAACACACAAAGACCACCTTCACCACAGCACAGACCTACACCACAACACACACACAGACCACCTACCCCACAACACACAAATACCACCTGCACAACACATCACAGAACACCTGCACTACACACACAGAACACCTGCACTACACACACAGACCACCTACACCATACACACACAGACCTACACCACAAGACACACAGACCCCTACACCACATCACACACAAACCTACACCACAACACACACAGACCTACACCACAACACACACAGACCTACACCACCACACACACAGACCTTCAACACAACACACACAGACCCCTACACCACACACACAGATCTACACCACAACACACACATACCTACACCACAACACAACGGCCACCTACACCACATCACACAGACCACCTACACCACACACACAGACCACCTACACCACACACACAGACCTACACCACATCACACACAGACCACTTACACCACATCGCACAAAGACCACCTACACCACAACACACACAGACCACCTACACCACATCACACACAGACCACCTACACCACAACACACACAGACCACCTACACCACATCACACACAGACCTACACCACAACACACACAGACCTACACCACAACACACACAGACCTACACCACAACACACACAGACCAACTACACCACATCACACACAGACCTACACCACAACACACACAGACCTACAGCACAACACACACAGACCTACAGCACAACACACACAGACCTACACCACAACACACACAGACCACCTACACCACATCACACACAGACCTACACCACAACACACACAGACCACCTACACCACACACACAGACCACCTACACCACATACACAGACCATGAACACCACACCACACACAGACCTACACCACAACACACAAAGACCACCTACACCACAACACAGACCTACACCACAACCCACACAGACCTACACCACAACACACACAGACCTACACCACAACACACAAAGACCACCTGCACCACAACACAGACCTACACCACAACACAGACCTACACCACAACACACACAGACCTACACCACAACACACACAGACCACCTACACCACAACACACACAGACCTACACCACAACACACAAAGACCACCTACACCACAACACAGACCTACACCATAACACACACAGACCTACACCACTACACACACAGACCACCTACCCCACAACACACACACAGACCACCTACCCCTCAACACACAAAGACCACCTACACAACACACAGACCTACACCACAACACACACAGACCACCTACACCACAACCCACACACAGACCACCTACACCACATTACACACAGACCTACACCACAACACACACAGACCTACACCACAACCCACACAGACCTACACAACAACACACACAGACCTACACCACAACACACAAAGACCACCTTCACCACAGCACAGACCTACACCACAACACACACACAGACCACCTACCCCACAACACAGAAAGACCACCTGCACAACACACACAGAACACCTGCACTACACACACAGAACACCTGCACTACACACACAGACCACCTACACCATACACACACAGAGCTACACCACAAGACACACAGACCCCTACACCACATCACACACAAACCTACACCACAACACACACAGACCTACACCACAACACACACAGACCTACACCACCACACACACAGACCTTCAACACAACACACACAGACCCCTACACCACACACACAGATCTACACCACAACACACACAGACATACACCACAACACACACATACCTACACCACAACACACACAGACCACCTACACCACATCACAAAGACAACCTACACCACACACACAGACCACCTACACCACACACACAGACCACAAACACCACAACCCACACAGACCTACACCACAACACACAAAGACCACCTGCACTACACACACAGACCACCTACACCACAACACACAAAGACCACCTACACCGCATCACACACAGACCTACACCACCACACACACAGACCTTCAACACATTACAAGGACAACCTACACAACACACACAGACCACCTACACCACAACACACACAGACCTACACCATAACACACACAGACCTACACCACTACAAACACAGACCACCTACCCCACAACACACACACAGACCACCTACCCCTCAACACACAAAGACCACCTACACCACACACACAGACCTACACCACAACACACACAGACCTACACCACAACACACACAGACCACCTATACCACAACACACACTGACCACCTACACCACAACCCACACACAGACCACCTACACCACATTACACACAGACCTACACCACAACACACACACAGACCACCTACCCCACAACACAGAAAGACCACCTGCACAACACACACAGAACACCTGCACTACACACACAGAACACCTGCACTACACACACAGACCACCTACACCATACACACACAGACCTACACCACAAGACACACAGACCCCTACACCACATCACACACAAACCTACACCACAACACACACAGACCTACACCACAACACACACAGACCTACACCACCACACACACAGACCTTCAACACAACACACACAGACCCCTACACCACACACACAGATCTACACCACAACACACACAGACCACCTACACCACATCACAAAGACAACCTACACCACACACACAGACCACCTACACCACACACACAGACCACAAACACCACAACACACACAGACCTACACCACAACACAGAAAGACCACCTACACCACAACACAGACCTACACCACAACCCACACAGACCTACACCACAACACACACAGACCACCTACACCACAACACACACAGACCACCTACACCACATCAAACACAGACTTACACCACATCACACACAGACCTACACCACCACACACACAGACCTTCAACACATTACAAGGACAACCTACACGACACACACAGACCTTCAACACAACACACACAGACCCCTACACCACACACACAGATCTACACCACAACACACACAGACCTACACCACAACACAGAAAGACCACCTACACCACAACACAGACCTACACCACAACCCACACAGACCTACACCACAACACACACAGACCTACACCACAACACACAAAGACCATCTATACCACAACACACACAGACCTACACCACAACCCACACACAGACCACCTACACCTACACCACAACACAGACCTACACCACAACACACAAAAACCACCTGCACCACAACACAGACCTACACCACAACACAGACCTACACCACAACACACACAGACCTACACCACAACACACACAGACCACCTACACCACATCACAAAGAACACCTACACCACACACACAGACCACCTACACCACACACACAGACTATGAACACCACAACACACACAGACCTACACCACAACACACAAAGACCACCTACACCACAACACAGACCTACACCACAACCCACACAGACCTACACCACAACACACACAGACCTACACCACAACACACAAAGACCATCTACACCACAACACAGACCTACACCACAACACACACAGACCTACACCACAACACACACAGACCTACACCACAACACACACAGACCACCTACACCACAACACACACAGACCTACACCACAACACACAAAGACCACCTGCACTACACACACAGACCACCTACCCCACAACATACACACAGACCACCTACCCCTCAACACACAAAGACCACCGACACAACACACACAGAACACCTGCACTACACACACAGACCACCTCCACCACACACACAGACCTACACCACAACACACACAGACCTACACACACACACACATATCTACACCACAAAACACACAGACATACACCACAACACACATAGACCTACAACACAACACACACAGACCAGATACACCACAACACACACAGACCTACACCACAACACACAAAGACCACCTGCACTACACACACAGACCACCTACACCACAACACACAAAGACCACCTACACCGCATCACACACAGACCTACACCACATCACACACAGACCTACACCACAACTCACACAGACCTACACCACCACACACACAGACCTTCAACACATCACAAGGACCACCGACACAACACCCACACACACCACCTACACCACAACACACACAGACCTACACCACAACACACACAGACCACCTGCACCACATCACAAAGACCACCTACACCACACACACAGACCACCTACACCACACACACAGACCACAAACACCACAACACACACAGATCTACACCACAACACAGAAAGACCACCTACACCACAACACAGACCTACACCACAACCCACACAGACCTACACCACAACACACACAGACCTACACCACAACACACAAAGACCATCTACACCACAACACACACAGACCTACACCACAACACACACAGACCACCTACACCACAACACACACAGACCTACACCACAACACACAAAGACCACCTGCACTACACACACAGACCACCTACCCCACAACACACACACAGACCACCTACCCCTCAACACACAAAGACCACCAACACAACACACACAGATCTACACCACAACACACATAGACCACCTATACTACAACACACATAGACCACCTACACCATAAACACACAGACCTACACCACAAGGCACACAGACCCCTACACCACATCACACACAAACCTACACCACAACACACACAGACCTACACCACAACACACACAGACCTACACCACCACACACACAGACCTTCAACACAACACACAGACCCCTACACCACACACACAGATCTACACCACAACACACACAGACATACACCACAACACACACATACCTACACCACAACACAACGGCCACCTACACCACATCACACAGACCTACACCACAACACACAAAGACCACCTGCACTACACACACAGACCACCTACACCACAACACACAAAGACCACCTACACCGCATCACACACAGACCTACACCACATCACACACAGACCTACACCACAACTCACACAGACCTACACCACCACACACACAGACCTTCAACACATCACAAGGACCACCTACACAACACCCACACACACCACCTACACCACAACACACACAGACCTACACCACAACACACACAGACCACCTACACCACATCACAAAGACCACCTACACCACACACACAGACCACCTACACCACACACACAGACCACAAACACCACAACACACACAGACCTACAACACAACACAGAAAGACCACCTACACCACAACACAGACCTACACCACAACCCACACAGACCTACACCACAACACACACAGACCTACACCACAACACACAAAGACCATCTACACCACAACACACACAGACCTACACCACAACACACACAGACCACCTACACCACAACACACACAGACCTACACCACAACACACAAAGACCACCTGCACTACACACACAGACCACCTACCCCACAACACACACACAGACCACCTACCCCTCAACACACAAAGACCACCAACACAACACACACAGATCTACACCTCAACACACATAGAACACCTATACTACAACACACATAGACCACCTACACCATACACACAAAGACCTACAGCACAACACACATAGACCACCTATACTACAACACACATAGACCACCTACACCATAAACACACAGACCTACACCACAAGGCACACAGACCCCTACACCACATCACACACAAACCTACACCACAACACACACAGACCTACACCACAACACACACAGACCTACACCACCACACACACAGACCTTCAACACAACACACAGACCCCTACACCACACACACAGATCTACACCACAACACACACAGACATACACCACAACACACACATACCTACACCACAACACAACGGCCACCTACACCACATCACACAGACCTACACCACAACACACAAAGACCACCTGCACTACACACACAGACCACCTACACCGCATCACACACAGACCTACACCACATCACACACAGACCTACACCACAACTCACACAGACCTACACCACCACACACACAGACCTTCAACACATCACAAGGACCACCTACACAACACCCACACACACCACCTACACCACAACACACACAGACCTACACCACAACACACACAGACCACCTACACCACATCACAAAGACCACCTACACCACACACACAGACCACCTACACCACACACACAGACCACAAACACCACAACACACACAGACCTACACCACAACACAGAAAGACCACCTACACCACAACACAGACCTACACCACAACCCACACAGACCTACACCACAACACACACAGACCTACACCACAACACACAAAGACCATCTACACCACAACACACACAGACCTACACCACAACACACACAGACCACCTACACCACAACACACACAGACCTACACCACAACACACAAAGACCACCTGCACTACACACACAGACCACCTACCCCACAACACACACACAGACCACCTACCCCTCAACACACAAAGACCACCAACACAACACACACAGATCTACACCTCAACACACATAGAACACCTATACTACAACACACATAGACCACCTACACCATACACACACAGACCTACACCACAAGGCACACAGACCCCTACACCACATCACACACAAACCTACACCACAACACACACAGACCTACACCACAACACACACAGACCTACACCACCACACACACAGACCTTCAACACAACACACAGACCCCTACACCACACACACAGATCTACACCACAACACACACAGACATACACCACAACACACACATACCTACACCACAACACAACGGCCACCTACACCACATCACACAGACCACCTACAACACACACACAGACCTACACCACATCACACACAGACCACTTACACCACATCGCATATAGACCACCTACACCACATCACACATAGACCACCTACACCACAACACACACATACCACCTACACCACATCACACACAGACCTACACAACAACACACAAAGACCACCTGCACCACAACACAGACCTACACCACAACACAGACCTACCCCACATCACACACAAACCTACACCACAACACACACAGACCTACACCACAACACACACAGACCTACACAACAATACACACAGACCTACACCACAACACACAAAGACCACCTTCACCACAACACAGACCTACACCACAACACACACACAGACCACCTCCACCACACACACAGACCTACACCACAACACACACAGACCTACACCACACACACATATCTACACCACAAAACACACAGACATACACCACAACACACATAGACCTACAACACAACACACACAGACCAGATACACCACAACACACACAGACCTACACCACAACACACAAAGACCACCTGCACTACACACACAGACCACCTACACCACAACACACAAAGACCACCTACACCGCATCACACACAGACCTACACCACATCACACACAGACCTACACCACAACTCACACAGACCTACACCACCACACACACAGACCTTCAACACATTACAAGGACAACCTACACAACACACACAGACCACCTACACCACAACACACACAGACCTACACCATAACACACACAGACCTACACCACTACAAACACAGACCACCTACCCCACAACACACACACAGACCACCTACCCCTCAACACACAAAGACCACCTACACCACACACACAGACCTACACCACAACACACACAGACCTACACCACAACACACACAGACCACCTATACCACAACACACACTGACCACCTACACCACAACCCACACACAGACCACCTACACCACATTACACACAGACCTACACCACAACACACACACAGACCACCTACCCCACAACACAGAAAGACCACCTGCACAACACACACAGAACACCTGCACTACACACACAGAACACCTGCACTACACACACAGACCACCTACACCATACACACACAGACCTACACCACAAGACACACAGACCCCTACACCACATCACACACAAACCTACACCACAACACACACAGACCTACACCACAACACACACAGACCTACACCACCACACACACAGACCTTCAACACAACACACACAGACCCCTACACCACACACACAGATCTACACCACAACACACACAGACCACCTACACCACATCACAAAGACAACCTACACCACACACACAGACCACCTACACCACACACACAGACCACAAACACCACAACACACACAGACCTACACCACAACACAGAAAGACCACCTACACCACAACACAGACCTACACCACAACCCACACAGACCTACACCACAACACACACAGACCACCTACACCACAACACACACAGACCACCTACACCACATCAAACACAGACTTACACCACATCACACACAGACCTACACCACCACACACACAGACCTTCAACACATTACAAGGACAACCTACACGACACACACAGACCTTCAACACAACACACACAGACCCCTACACCACACACACAGATCTACACCACAACACACACAGACCTACACCACAACACAGAAAGACCACCTACCACAACACAGACCTACACCACAACCCACACAGACCTACACCACAACACACACAGACCTACACCACAACACACAAAGACCATATATACCACAACACACACAGACCTACACCACAACACACACACAGACCACCTACACCACAACACAGACCTACACCACAACACACAAAAACCACCTGCACCACAACACAGACCTACACCACAACACAGACCTACACCACAACACACACAAACCTACACCACAACACACACAGACCACCTACACCACATCACAAAGACCACCTACACCACCTACACCACACACACAGAATATGAACACCACAACACACACAGACCTACACCACAACACACAAAGACCACCTACACCACAACACACACCTACACCACAACCCACACAGACCTACACCACAACACACACAGACCTACACCACAACACACAAAGACCATCTACACCACAACACAGACCTACACCACAACACACACAGACCTACACCACAACACACACAGACCTACACCACAACACACACAGACCACCTACACCACAACACACACAGACCTACACCACAACACACAAAGACCACCTGCACTACACACACAGACCACCTACCCCACAACACACACACAGACCACCTACCCCTCAACACACAAAGACCACCGACACAACACACACAGAACACCTGCACTACACACACAGACCACCTCCACCACACACACAGACCTACACCACAACACACACAGACCTACACCACACACACATATCTACACCACAAAACACACAGACATACACCACAACACACATAGACCTACAACACAACACACACAGACCAGATACACCACAACACACACAGACCTACACCACAACACACAAAGACCACCTGCACTACACACACAGTCCACCTACACCACAACACACAAAGACCACCTACACCGCATCACACACAGACCTACACCACATCACACACAGACCTACACCACAACTCACACAGACCTACACCACCACACACACAGACCTTCAACACATCACAAGGACCACCGACACAACACCCACACACACCACCTACACCACAACACACACAGACCTACACCACAACACACACAGACCACCTGCACCACATCACAAAGACCACCTACACCACACACACAGACCACCTACACCACACACACAGACCACAAACACCACAACACACACAGATCTACACCACAACACAGAAAGACCACCTACACCACAACACAGACCTACACCACAACCCACACAGACCTACACCACAACACACACAGACCTACACCACAACACACAAAGACCATCTACACCACAACACACACAGACCTACACCACAACACACACAGACCACCTACACCACAACACACACAGACCTACACCACAACACACAAAGACCACCTGCACTACACACACAGACCACCTACCCCACAACACACACACAGACCACCTACCCCTCAACACACAAAGACCACCAACACAACACACACAGATCTACACCACAACACACATAGACCACCTATACTACAACACACATAGACCACCTACACCATAAACACACAGACCTACACCACAAGGCACACAGACCCCTACACCACATCACACACAAACCTACACCACAACACACACAGACCTACACCACAACACACACAGACCTACACCACCACACACACAGACCTTCAACACAACACACAGACCCCTACACCACACACACAGATCTACACCACAACACACACAGACATACACCACAACACACACATACCTACACCACAACACAACGGCCACCTACACCACATCACACAGACCTACACCACAACACACAAAGACCACCTGCACTACACACACAGACCACCTACACCACAACACACAAAGACCACCTACACCGCATCACACACAGACCTACACCACATCACACACAGACCTACACCACAACTCACACAGACCTACACCACCACACACACAGACCTTCAACACATCACAAGGACCACCTACACAACACCCACACACACCACCTACACCACAACACACACAGACCTACACCACAACACACACAGACCACCTACACCACATCACAAAGACCACCTACACCACACACACAGACCACCTACACCACACACACAGACCACAAACACCACAACACACACAGACCTACACCACAACACAGAAAGACCACCTACACCACAACACAGACCTACACCACAACCCACACAGACCTACACCACAACACACACAGACCTACACCACAACACACAAAGACCATCTACACCACAACACACACAGACCTACACCACAACACACACAGACCACCTACACCACAACACACACAGACCTACACCACAACACACAAAGACCACCTGCACTACACACACAGACCACCTACCCCACAACACACACACAGACCACCTACCCCTCAACACTCAAAGACCACCAACACAACACACACAGATCTACACCACAACACACATAGACCACCTATACTACAACACACATAGACCACCTACACCATAAACACACAGACCTACACCACAAGGCACACAGACCCCTACACCACATCACACACAAACCTACACCACAACACACACAGACCTACACCACAACACACACAGACCTACACCACCACACACACAGACCTTCAACACAACACACAGACCCCTACACCACACACACAGATCTACACCACAACACACACAGACATACACCACAACACACACATACCTACACCACAACACAACGGCCACCTACACCACATCACACAGACCTACACCACAACACACAAAGACCACCTGCACTACACACACAGACCACCTACACCACAACACACAAAGACCACCTACACCGCATCACACACAGACCTACACCACATCACACACAGACCTACACCACAACTCACACAGACCTACACCACCACACACACAGACCTTCAACACATCACAAGGACCACCTACACAACACCCACACACACCACCTACACCACAACACACACAGACCTACACCACAACACACACAGACCACCTACACCACATCACAAAGACCACCTACACCACACACACAGACCACCTACACCACACACACAGACCACAAACACCACAACACACACAGACCTACACCACAACACAGAAAGACCACATACACCACAACACAGACCTACACCACAACCCACACAGACCTACACCACAACACACACAGACCTACACCACAACACACAAAGACCATCTACACCACAACACACACAGACCTACACCACAACACACACAGACCACCTACACCACAACACACACAGACCTACACCACAACACACAAAGACCACCT
Organism: Oncorhynchus masou masou; assembly: GCF_036934945.1. Classification (NCBI taxonomy): domain Eukaryota; kingdom Metazoa; phylum Chordata; class Actinopteri; order Salmoniformes; family Salmonidae; genus Oncorhynchus; species Oncorhynchus masou. The sequence goes on along the minus strand of NC_088225.1, from coordinate 21,382,399 downwards.
GCACTACACACACAGACCACCTACCCCACAACACACACACAGACCACCTACCCCTCAACACACAAAGACCACCAACACAACACACACAGATCTACACCTCAACACACATAGAACACCTATACTACAACACACATAGACCACCTACATCATACACACACAGACCTACACCACAAGGCACACAGACCCCTACACCACATCACACACAAACCTACACCACAACACACACAGACCTACACCACAACACACACAGACCTACACCACCACACACACAGACCTTCAACACAACACACAGACCCCTACACCACACACACAGATCTACACCACAACACACACAGACATACACCACAACACACACATACCTACACCACAACACAACGGCCACCTACACCACATCACACAGACCACCTACAACACACACACAGACCTACACCACATCACACACAGACCACCTACACCACATCACACATAGACCACCTACACCACAACACACACATACCACCTACACCACATCACACACAGACCTACACAACAACACACAAAGACCACCTGCACCACAACACAGACCTACACCACAACACAGACCTACCCCACATCACACACAAACCTACACCACAACACACACAGACCTACACCACAACACACACAGACCTACACAACAATACACACAGACCTACACCACAACACACAAAGACCACCTTCACCACAACACAGACCTACACCACAACACACACACAGACCACCTACCACACAACACAAAAAGACCACCTGCACAACACACACAGAACACCTGCACTACACACACAGAACACCTGCACTACACACACAGACCACCTACACCATACACACACAGACCTACACCACAAGACACACAGACCCCTACACCACATCACACACAAACCTACACCCCAACACACACAGACCTACACCACAACACACACAGACCTACACCACCACACACACAGACCTTCAACACAACACACACAGACCCCTACACCACACACACAGATCTACACCACAACACACACAGACATACACCACAACACACACATACCAACACCACAACACACACAGACCACCTACACCACAACACACACAGGCCTACACCACAACACAGAAAGACCACCTTCACCACAACACAGACCTACACCACAACACACACACAGACCACCTACCACACAACACAGAAAGACCACCTGCACAACACACACAGACCTACACCACCACACACACAGACCTTCAACACAACACACAGACCCCTACACCACACACACAGATCTACACCACAACACACACAGACATACACCACAACACACACATACCTACACCACAACACAACGGCCACCTACACCACATCACACAGACCTAAACCACAACACACAAAGACCACCTGCACTACACACACAGACCACCTACACCACAACACACAAAGACCACCTACACCGCATCACACACAGACCTACACCACATCACACACAGACCTACACCACAACACACACAGACCTACACCACCACACACACAGACCTTCAACACATCACAAGGACCACCTACACAACACACACACACACAGACCACCTACACCACAACACACACAGACCTACACCACAACACACAGACCACCTACACCACACACACACAGACCACCTACACCACACACACAGACCACAAACACCACAACACACACAGACCTACACCACAACACAGAAAGACCACCTACACCACAACACAGACCTACACCACAACCCACACAGACCTACACCACAACACACACAGACCTACACCACAACACACAAAGACCATCTACACCACAACACACACAGACCTACACCACAACACACACAGACCACCTACACCACAACACACACAGACCTACACCACAACACACACAGACCTACACCACCACACACACAGACCTTCAACACAACACACAGACCCCTACACCACACACACAGATCTACACCACAACACACACAGACATACACCACAACACACACATACCTACACCACAACACAACGGCCACCTACACCACATCACACAGACCACCTACAACACACACACAGACCTACACCACATCACACACAGACCACTTACACCACATCGCACATAGACCACCTACACCACATCACACATAGACCACCTACACCACAACACACACATACCACCTACACCACATCACACACAGACCTACACAACAACACACAAAGACCACCTGCACCACAACACAGACCTACACCACAACACAGACCTACCCCACATCACACACAAACCTACACCACAACACACACAGACGTACACCACAACACACACAGACCTACACAACAATACACACAGACCTACACCACAACACACAAAGACCACCTTCACCACAACACAGACCTACACCACAACACACACACAGACCACCTACCACACAACACAGAAAGACCACCTGCACAACACACACAGAACACCTGCACTACACACACAGAACACCTGCACTACACACACAGACCACCTACACCATACACACACAGACCTACACCACAAGACACACAGACCCCTACACCACATCACACACAAACCTACACCCCAACACACACAGACCTACACCACAACACACACAGACCTACACCACCACACACACAGACCTTCAACACAACACACACAGACCCCTACACCACACACACAGATCTACACCACAACACACACAGACATACACCACAACACACACATACCAACACCACAACACACACAGACCACCTACACCACAACACACACAGGCCTACACCACAACACAGAAAGACCACCTACACCACAACACAGACCTACACCACAACCCACACAGACCTACACCACAACACACACAGACCACCTACACCACAACACACACAGACCACCTACACCACATCACACACAGACTTACACCACATCACACACAGACCTACACCACCACACACACAGACCTTCAACACATTACAAGGACAACCTACACGACACACACAGACCACCTACGCCACAACACACACAGACCTACACCATAACACACACAGACCTACACCACTACACACACAGGCCACCTACCCCACAACACACACACAGACCACCTACCCCTCAACACACAAAGACCACCTACACCACACACACAGACCTACACCACAACACACACAGACCTACACCACAACACACAAAGACCACCTGTACCACAACACAGACCTACACCACAACACAGACCTACACCACAACACACACAGACCTACACCACAACACACACAGACCTACACCACAGCACACAAAGACCACCTGCACTACACACACAGACCACCTACCCCACAACATACACACAGACCACCTACCCCTCAACACACAAAGACCACCGACACAACACACACAGAACACCTGCAACACACACAGACCAACTCCACCACACACACAGACCTACACCACACACACATATCTACACCACAAAACACACAGACATACACCACAACACACATAGACCTACAACACAACACACACAGACCAGATACACCACAACACACACAGACCTACACCACAACACACAAAGACCACCTGCACTACACACACAGACCACCTACACCACAACACACAAAGACCACCTACACCGCATCACACACAGACCTACACCACATCACACACAGACCTACACCACAACACACACAGACCTACACCACCACACACACAGACCTTCAACACAACACACAGACCCCTACACCACACACACAGATCTACACCACAACACACACAGACATACACCACAACACACACATACCTACACCACAACACAACGGCCACCTACACCACATCACACAGACCACCTACAACACACACACAGACCTACACCACATCACACACAGACCACTTACACCACATCGCACATAGACCACCTACACCACATCACACATAGACCACCTACACCACAACACACACATACCACCTACACCACATCACACACAGACCTACACAACAACACACAAAGACCACCTGCACCACAACACAGACCTACACCACAACACAGACCTACCCCACATCACACACAAACCTACACCACAACACACACAGACGTACACCACAACACACACAGACCTCATGCCGTCCCTGGAGGGGGTGCGTCACCTGAGTGGGTTGATTCACTGATGTGGTCATCCTGTCTGGGTTGGCGCCCCCCCCCCTTGGGTTGTGCCGTGGCGGAGGTCTTTGCGGGCTATACTCAGCTTTGTCTCAGGATGGTAAGTTGGTGGTTGAAGATATCCCTCCAGTGGTGTGGGGGCTGTGCTTTGGCAAAGTGGGTGGGGTTATATCCTTCCTGTTTGGCCCTGTCCGGGGTGTCCTCGGGTGGGGCCACAGTGTCTCCTGACCCCTCCTGTCTCAGCCTCCAGTATTTATGCTGCAGTAGTTTATGTGTCGGGGGCTGGGGTCAGTTTGTTATATCTGGAGTACTTCTCCTGTCCATTCCGGTGTCCTGTGTGAATCTAAGTGTGCGTTCTCTAATTCTCTCCTTCTCTCTCTCGGAGGACCTGAGCCCTAGGACCATGCCCCAGGACTACCTGACATGATGACTCCTTGCTGTCCCCAGTCCACCTGGCCGTGCTGCTGCTCCAGTTTCAACTGACCTGAGCCCTAGGACCATGCCCCAGGACTACTTGACATGATGACTCCTTGCTGTCCCCAGTCCACCTGGCCGTGCTGCTGCTCCAGTTTCAACTGTTCTGCCTTATTATTATTCGACCATGCTGGTCATTTATGAACATTTGAACATCTTGGCCATGTTCTGTTATAATCTCTACCCGGCACAGCCAGAAGAGGACTGGCCACCCCACATAGCCTGGTTCCTCTCTAGGTTTCTTCCTAGGTTTTGGCTTTTCTAGGGAGTTTTTCCTAGCCACCGTGCTTCTACACCTGCATTGCTTGCTGTTTGGGGTTTTAGGCTGGGTTTCTGTACAGCACTTTGAGATATCAGCTGATGTACGAAGGGCTATATAAATAAATTTGATTTGATTTGATTTGATTTGACCTACACAACAATACACACAGACCTACACCACAACACACAAAGACCACCTTCACCACAACACAGACCTACACCACAACACACACACAGACCACCTACCACACAACACAGAAAGACCACCTGCACAACACACACAGAACACCTGCACTACACACACAGAACACCTGCACTACACACACAGACCACCTACACCATACACACACAGACCTACACCACAAGACACACAGACCCCTACACCACATCACACACAAACCTACACCCCAACACACACAGACCTACACCACAACACACACAGACCTACACCACCACACACACAGACCTTCAACACAACACACACAGACCCCTACACCACACACACAGATCTACACCACAACACACACAGACATACACCACAACACACACATACCAACACCACAACACACACAGACCACCTACACCACAACACACACAGGCCTACACCACAACACAGAAAGACCACCTACACCACAACACAGACCTACACCACAACCCACACAGACCTACACCACAACACACACAGACCACCTACACCACAACACACACAGACCACCTACACCACATCACACACAGACTTACACCACATCACACACAGACCTACACCACCACACACACAGACCTTCAACACATTACAAGGACAACCTACACGACACACACAGACCACCTACACCACAACACACACAGACCTACACCATAACACACACAGACCTACACCACTACACACACAGGCCACCTACCCCACAACACACACACAGACCACCTACCCCTCAACACACAAAGACCACCTACACCACACACACAGACCTACACCACAACACACACAGACCTACACCACAACACACACAGACCACCTAGACCACAACACACACAGACCACCTACACCACAACCCACACACAGACCACCTACACCACATTACACACAGACCTACACCACAACACACACAGACCTACACAACAACACACACAGACCTACACCACAACACACAAAGACCACCTTCACCACAGCACAGACCTACACCACAACACACACACAGACCACCTACCCCACAACACAGAAATACCACCTGCACAACACACACAGAACACCTGCACTACACACACAGAACACCTGCACTAGACACACAGACCACCTACACCATACACACACAGACCTACACCACAAGATACACAGACCCCTACACCACATCATACACAAACCTACACCACAACACACAGACCTACACCACAACACACACAGACATACCACACACAGACATACCACACAACACACACAGACATACACCACACACAGACCTACACCACAACACACACACAGACCTACACCACACACAGACCTACACCACAACACACAAAGACCTACACCACAACACAGACCTACACCACAACACACACAGACCTACACCACAACACACACAGACCTACACCACAACACACACACAGACCACCTACACCACAACACAGACCTACACCACAACACACAAAAACCACCTGCACCACAACACAGACCTACACCACAACACAGACCTACACCACAACACACACAGACCTACACCACAACACACACAGACCACCTACACCACATCACAAAGAACACCTACACCTCACACACAGACCACCTACACCACACACACAGACTATGAACACCACAACACACACAGACCTACACCACAACACACAAAGACCATCTACACCACAACACAGACCTACACCACAACACACACAGACCTACACCACAACACACACACACATACCACCTACACGACAACACACACAGACCTACACCACAACACACAAAGACCACCTGTACCACAACACAGACCTACACCACAACACAGACCTACACCACAACACACACAGACCTACACCACAACACACACAGACCTACACCACAACACACAAAGACCACCTGCACTACACACACAGACCACCTACCCCACAACATACACACAGACCACCTACCCCTCAACACACAAAGACCACCGACACAACACACACAGAACACCTGCAATACACACACAGACCAACTCCACCACACACACAGACCTACACACACACACACATATCTACACCACAAAACACACAGACATACACCACAACACACATAGACCTACAACACAACACACACAGACCAGATACACCACAACACACACAGACCTACACCACAACACACAAAGACCACCTGCACTACACACACAGACCACCTACACCACAACACACAAAGACCACCTACACCGCATCACACACAGACCTACACCACATCACACAGAGAACTACACCACAACACACACAGACATACACCACAACACACACATACCAACACCACAACACACACAGACCACCTACACCACAACACACACAGGCCTACACCACAACACAGAAAGACCACCTACACCACAACACAGACCTACACCACAACCCACACAGACCTACACCACAACACACACAGACCACCTACACCACAACACACACAGACCACCTACACCACATCACACACAGACTTACACCACATCACACACAGACCTACACCACCACACACACAGACCTTCAACACATTACAAGGACAACCTACACAACACACACACACAGACCACCTACACCACAACACACACAGACCTTCCGGAACTACACACACAGACCACCTACCCCACAACACACACACAGACCACCTACCCCTCAACACACAAAGACCACCTACACACACACACAGACCTACACCACAACACACACAGACCTACACCACAACACACACAGACCACCTAGACCACAACACACACAGACCACCTACACCACAACCCACACACAGACCACCTACACCACATTACACACAGACCTACACCACAACACACACAGACCTACACAACAACACACACAGACCTACACCACAACACACAAAGACCACCTTCACCACAGCACAGACCTACACCACAACACACACACAGACCACCTACCCCACAACACAGAAAGACCACCTGCACAACACACACAGAACACCTGCACTACACACACAGAACACCTGCACTAGACACACAGACCACCTACACCATACACACACAGACCTACACCACAAGACACACAGACCCCTACACCACATCATACACAAATCTACACCACAACACACACAGACCTACACCACAACACACACAGACCTACACCACCACACACAGACCTTCAACACAACACACACAGACCTACACCACAACACACACAGACCTACACCACAACACACACACAGACCACCTACACCACAACACAGACCTACACCACAACACAGAAAGACCACCTACACCACAACACAGACCTACACCACAACCCACACAGACCTACACCACAACACACACAGACCTACACCACAACACACACACAGACCACCTACACCACAACACAGACCTACACCACAACACACAAAAACCACCTGCACCACAACACAGACCTACACCACAACACAGACCTACACCACAACACACACAGACCTACACCACAACACACACAGACCACCTACACCACATCACAAAGAACACCTACACCTCACACACAGACCACCTACACCACACACACAGACTATGAACACCACAACACACACAGACCTACACCACAACACACAAAGACCTACACCACAACACACAAAGACCATCTACACCACAACACAGACCTACACCACAACACACACAGACCTACACCACAACACACACACATACCACCTACACGACAACACACACAGACCTACACCACAACACACAAAGACCACCTGTACCACAACACAGACCTACACCACAACACAGACCTACACCACAACACACACAGACCTACACCACAACACACACAGACCTACACCACAGCACACAAAGACCACCTGCACTACACACACAGACCACCTACCCCACAACATACACACAGACCACCTACCCCTCAACACACAAAGACCACCGACACAACACACACAGAACACCTGCAATACACACACAGACCAACTCCACCACACACACAGACCTACACCACACACACATATCTACACCACAAAACACACAGACATACACCACAACACACATAGACCTACAACACAACACACACAGACCAGATACACCACAACACACACAGACCTACACCACAACACACAAAGACCACCTGCACTACACACACAGACCACCTACACCACAACACACAAAGACCACCTACACCGCATCACACACAGACCTACACCACATCACACACAGACCTACACCACAACACACACAGACCTACACCACCACACACACAGACCTTCAACACAACACACAGACCCCTACACCACACACACAGATCTACACCACAACACACACAGACATACACCACAACACACACATACCTACACCACAACACAACGGCCACCTACACCACATCACACAGACCACCTACAACACACACACAGACCTACACCACATCACACACAGACCACTTACACCACATCGCACATAGACCACCTACACCACATCACACATAGACCACCTACACCACAACACACACATACCACCTACACCACATCACACACAGACCTACACAACAACACACAAAGACCACCTGCACCACAACACAGACCTACACCACAACACAGACCTACCCCACATCACACACAAACCTACACCACAACACACACAGACGTACACCACAACACACACAGACCTCATGCCGTCCCTGGAGGGGGCGTCACCTGAGTGGGTTGATTCACTGATGTGGTCATCCTGTCTGGGTTGGCGCCCCCACCGTGGCGGAGGTCTTTGCGGGCTATACTCAGCTTTGTCTCAGGATGGTAAGTTGGTGGTTGAAGATATCCCTCCAGTGGTGTGGGGGCTGTGCTTTGGCAAAGTGGGTGGGGTTATATCCTTCCTGTTTGGCCCTGTCCGGGGTGTCCTCGGGTGGGGCCACAGTGTCTCCTGACCCCTCCTGTCTCAGCCTCCAGTATTTATGCTGCAGTAGTTTATGTGTCGGGGGCTGGGGTCAGTTTGTTATATCTGGAGTACTTCTCCTGTCCAATTCGGTGTCCTGTGTGAATCTAAGTGTGCGTTCTCTAATTCTCTCCTTCTCTCTCTCGGAGGACCTGAGCCCTAGGACCATGCCCCAGGACTACCTGACATGATGACTCCTTGCTGTCCCCAGTCCACCTGGCCGTGCTGCTGCTCCAGTTTCAACTGACCTGAGCCCTAGGACCATGCCCCAGGACTACTTGACATGATGACTCCTTGCTGTCCCCAGTCCACCTGGCCGTGCTGCTGCTCCAGTTTCAACTGTTCTGCCTTATTATTATTCGACCATGCTGGTCATTTATGAACATTTGAACATCTTGGCCATGTTCTGTTATAATCTCTACCCGGCACAGCCAGAAGAGGACTGGCCACCCCACATAGCCTGGTTCCTCTCTAGGTTTCTTCCTAGGTTTTGGCTTTTCTAGGAGTTTTTCCTAGCCACCGTGCTTCTACACCTGCATTGCTTGCTGTTTGGGGTTTTAGGCTGGGTTTCTGTACAGCACTTTGAGATATCAGCTGATGTACGAAGGGCTATATAAATAAATTTGATTTGATTTGATTTGATTTGACCTACACAACAATACACACAGACCTACACCACAACACACAAAGACCACCTTCACCACAACACAGACCTACACCACAACACACACACAGACCACCTACCACACAACACAGAAAGACCACCTGCACAACACACACAGAACACCTGCACTACACACACAGAACACCTGCACTACACACACAGACCACCTACACCATACACACACAGACCTACACCACAAGACACACAGACCCCTACACCACATCACACACAAACCTACACCCCAACACACACAGACCTACACCACAACACACACAGACCTACACCACCACACACACAGACCTTCAACACAACACACACAGACCCCTACACCACACACACAGATCTACACCACAACACACACAGACATACACCACAACACACACATACCAACACCACAACACACACAGACCACCTACACCACAACACACACAGGCCTACACCACAACACAGAAAGACCACCTACACCACAACACAGACCTACACCACAACCCACACAGACCTACACCACAACACACACAGACCACCTACACCACAACACACACAGACCACCTACACCACATCACACACAGACTTACACCACATCACACACAGACCTACACCACCACACACACAGACCTTCAACACATTACAAGGACAACCTACACGACACACACAGACCACCTACACCACAACACACACAGACCTACACCATAACACACACACAGACCTACACCACTACACACACAGGCCACCTACCCCACAACACACACACAGACCACCTACCCCTCAACACACAAAGACCACCTACACCACACACACAGACCTACACCACAACACACACAGACCTACACCACAACACACACAGACCACCTAGACCACAACACACACAGACCACCTACACCACAACCCACACACAGACCACCTACACCACATTACACACAGACCTACACCACAACACACACAGACCTACACAACAACACACACAGACCTACACCACAACACACAAAGACCACCTTCACCACAGCACAGACCTACACCACAACACACACACAGACCACCTACCCCACAACACAGAAATACCACCTGCACAACACACACAGAACACCTGCACTACACACACAGAACACCTGCACTAGACACACAGACCACCTACACCATACACACACAGACCTACACCACAAGATACACAGACCCCTACACCACATCATACACAAATCTACACCACAACACACACAGACCTACACCACAACACACACAGACCTACACCACCACACACAGACCTTCAACACAACACACACAGACCTACACCACAACACACACAGACCTACACCACAACACACACACAGACCACCTACACCACAACACAGACCTACACCACAACACAGAAAGACCACCTACACCACAACACAGACCTACACCACAACCCACACAGACCTACACCACAACACACACAGACCTACACCACAACACACACACAGACCACCTACACCACAACACAGACCTACACCACAACACACAAAAACCACCTGCACCACAACACAGACCTACACCACAACACAGACCTACACCACAACACACACAGACCTACACCACAACACACACAGACCACCTACACCACATCACAAAGAACACCTACACCTCACACACAGACCACCTACACCACACACACAGACTATGAACACCACAACACACACAGACCTACACCACAACACACAAAGACCTACACCACAACACACAAAGACCATCTACACCACAACACAGACCTACACCACAACACACACAGACCTACACCACAACACACACACATACCACCTACACGACAACACACACAGACCTACACCACAACACACAAAGACCACCTGTACCACAACACAGACCTACACCACAACACAGACCTACACCACAACACACACAGACCTACACCACAACACACACAGACCTACACCACAACACACAAAGACCACCTGCACTACACACACAGACCACCTACCCCACAACATACACACAGACCACCTACCCTCAACACACAAAGACCACCGACACAACACACACAGAACACCTGCAATACACACACAGACCAACTCCACCACACACACAGACCTACACCACACACACATATCTACACCACAAAACACACAGACATACACCACAACACACATAGACCTACAACACAACACACACAGACCAGATACACCACAACACACACAGACCTACACCACAACACACAAAGACCACCTGCACTACACACACAGACCACCTACACCACAACACACAAAGACCACCTACACCGCATCACACACAGACCTACACCACATCACACAGAGAACTACACCACAACTCACACAGACCTACACCACCACACACACAGACCTTCAACACATCACAAGGACCACCTACACAACACCCACACAGACCACCTACACCACAACACACACAGACCTACACCACAACACACACAGACCACCTACACCACATCACAAAGACCACCTACACCACACACACAGACCACCTACACCACACACACAGACCACAAACACCACAACACACACAGACCTACACCACAACACAGAAAGACCACCTACACCACAACACAGACCTACACCACAACCCACACAGACCACTTACACCACATCGGACATAGACCACCTACACCACATCACACATAGACCACCTACACCACAACACACACATACCACCTACACCACATCACACACAGACCTACACCACAACACACAAAGACCACCTGCACCACAACACAGACCTACACCACAACACAGACCTACCCCACATCACACACAAACCTACACCACAACACACAAAGACCACCTGCACCACAACACAGACCTACACCACAACACAGACCTACCCCACATCACACACAAACCTACACCACAACACACAAAGACCACCTGCACCACAACACAGACCTACACCACAACACACACAGACCTACACCACAACACACACAGACCTACACCACAACACACAAAGACCACCTGCACTACACACACAGACCACCTACCCCACAACACACACACAGACCACCTACCCCTCAACACACAAAGACCACCGACACAACACACACAGAACACCTGCACTACACACACAGACCACCTCCACCACACACACAGACCTACACCACAACACACACAGACCTACACCACAACACACAGACCCCTACACCACACACACATATCTACACCACAAAACACACAGACATACACCACAACACACATAGACCTACACCACAACACACAAAGACCACCTGCACTACACACACAGACCACCTACACCACAACACACACAGACCACCTACACCACAACACACACAGACCTACACCACAACACACAAAGACCACCTGCACTACACACACAGACCACCTACCCCACAACACACACACAGACCACCTACCCCTCAACACACAAAGACCACCAACACAACACACACAGATCTACACCACAACACACATAGACCACCTATACTACAACACACATAGACCACCTACACCATACACACACAGACCTACACCACAAGGCACACAGACCCCTACACCACATCACACACAAACCTACACCACAACACACACAGACCTACACCACAACACACACAGACCTACACCACCACACACACAGACCTTCAACACAACACACAGACCCTACACCACACACACAGATCTACACCACAACACACACAGACATACACCACAACACACACATACCTACACCACAACACAACGGCCACCTACACCACATCACACAGACCACCTACACCACACACACAGACCTACACCACATCACACACAGACCACTTACACCACATCGGACATAGACCACCTACACCACATCACACATAGACCACCTACACCACAACACACACATACCACCTACACCACATCACACACAGACCTACACCACAACACACAAAGAACACATGCACCACAACACAGACCTACACCACAACACAGACCTACCCCACATCACACACAAACCTACACCACAACACACAAAGACCACCTGCACCACAACACAGACCTACACCACAACACAGACCTACCCCACATCACACACAAACCTACACCACAACACACAAAGACCACCTGCACCACAACACAGACCTACACCACAACACACACAGACCTACACCACAACACACACAGACCACCTACACCACAACACACACAGACCTACACCACAACACACAAAGACCACCTGCACTACACACACAGACCACCTACCCCACAACACACACACAGACCACCTACCCCTCATCACACAAAGACCACCGACACAACACACACAGAACACCTGCACTACACACACAGACCACCTCCACCACACACACAGACCTACACCACAACACACACAGACCTACACCACAACACACAGACCCCTACACCACACACACATATCTACACCACAAAACACACAGACATACACCACAACACACATAGACCTACAACACAACACACACAGACCAGATACACCACAACACACACGACCTACACCACAACACACAAAGACCACCTGCACCACAACACAGACCTACACCACAACACAGACCTACCCCACATCACACACAAACCTACACCACACCACACACAGACCACCTCCACCACACACACAGACCTACACCACAACACACACAGACCTACACCACAACACACAAAGACCACCTGCACCACAACACAGACCTACACCACAACACAGACCTACCCCACATCACACACAAACCTACACCACAACACACAAAGACCACCTGCACCACAACACAGACCTACACCACAACACAGACCTACACCACAACACACACAGACCTACACCACAACACACACAGACCACCTACACCACAACACACACAGACCTACACCACAACACACAAAGACCACCTGCACTACACACACAGACCACCTACCCCACAACACACACACAGACCACCTACCCTCATCACACAAAGACCACCGACACAACACACACAGAACACCTGCACTACACACACAGACCACCTCCACCACACACACAGACCTACACCACAACACACACAGACCTACACCACAACACACAGACCCCTACACCACACACACATATCTACACCACAAAACACACAGACATACACCACAACACACATAGACCTACAACACAACACACACAGACCAGATACACCACAACACACACAGACCTACACCACAACACACAAAGACCACCTGCACCACAACACAGACCTACACCACAACACAGACCTACCCCACATCACACACAAACCTACACCACACCACACACAGACCACCTCCACCACACACACAGACCTACACCACAACACACACAGACCTACACCACAACACACAAAGACCACCTGCACCACAACACAGACCTACACCACAACACAGACCTACCCCACATCACACACAAACCTACACCACAACACACAAAGACCACCTGCACCACAACACAGACCTACACCACAACACAGACCTACACCACAACACACACAGACCTACACCACAACACACACAGACCACCTACACCACAACACACACAGACCTACACCACAACACACAAAGACCACCTGCACTACACACACAGACCACCTACCCCACAACACACACACAGACCACCTACCCCTCATCACACAAAGACCACCGACACAACACACACAGAACACCTGCACTACACACACAGACCACCTCCACCACACACACAGAATTACACCACAACACACACAGACCTACACCACAACACACAGACCCCTACACCACACACACATATCTACACCACAAAACACACAGACATACACCACAACTCACATAGACCTACAACACAACACACACAGACCAGATACACCACAACACACACAGACCTACACCACAACACACAAAGACCACCTGCACTACACACACAGACCACCTACACCACAACACACAAAGACCACCTACACCGCATCACACACAGAACAACACCACAACTCACACAGACCTACACCACCACACACACAGACCTTCAACACATCACAAGGACCACCTACACAACACCCACACAGACCACCTACACCACAACACACACAGACCTACACCACAACACACACAGACCACCTACACCACATCACAAAGACCAACAACACCACACACAGGTGCGTCACCTGAGTGGGTTGATTCACTGATGTGGTCATCCTGTCTGGGTTGGCGCCCCCCCCCCTTGGGTTGTGCCGTGGCGGAGGTCTTTGCGGGCTATACTCAGCTTTGTCTCAGGATGGTAAGTTGGTGGTTGAAGATATCCCTCCAGTGGTGTGGGGGCTGTGCTTTGGCAAAGTGGGTGGGGTTATATCCTTCCTGTTTGGCCCTGTCCGGGGTGTCCTCGGGTGGGGCCACAGTGTCTCCTGACCCCTCCTGTCTCAGCCTCCAGTATTTATGCTGCAGTAGTTTATGTGTCGGGGGCTGGGGTCAGTTTGTTATATCTGGAGTACTTCTCCTGTCCAATTCGGTGTCCTGTGTGAATCTAAGTGTGCGTTCTCTAATTCTCTCCTTCTCTCTCTCGGAGGACCTGAGCCCTAGGACCATGCCCCAGGACTACCTGACATGATGACTCCTTGCTGTCCCCAGTCCACCTGGCCGTGCTGCTGCTCCAGTTTCAACTGACCTGAGCCCTAGGACCATGCCCCAGGACTACTTGACATGATGACTCCTTGCTGTCCCCAGTCCACCTGGCCGTGCTGCTGCTCCAGTTTCAACTGTTCTGCCTTATTATTATTCGACCATGCTGGTCATTTATGAACATTTGAACATCTTGGCCATGTTCTGTTATAATCTCTACTCCGGCACAGCCAGAAGAGGACTGGCCACCCCACATAGCCTGGTTCCTCTCTAGGTTTCTTCCTAGGTTTTGGCTTTTCTAGGGAGTTTTTCCTAGCCACCGTGCTTCTACACCTGCATTGCTTGCTGTTTGGGGTTTTAGGCTGGGTTTCTGTACAGCACTTTGAGATATCAGCTGATGTACGAAGGGCTATATAAATAAATTTGATTTGATTTGATTTGATTTGACCTACACAACAATACACACAGACCTACACCACAACACACAAAGACCACCTTCACCACAACACAGACCTACACCACAACACACACACAGACCACCTACCACACAACACAGAAAGACCACCTGCACAACACACACAGAACACCTGCACTACACACACAGAACACCTGCACTACACACACAGACCACCTACACCATACACACACAGACCTACACCACAAGACACACAGACCCCTACACCACATCACACACAAACCTACACCCCAACACACACAGACCTACACCACAACACACACAGACCTACACCACCACACACACAGACCTTCAACACAACACACACAGACCCCTACACCACACACACAGATCTACACCACAACACACACAGACATACACCACAACACACACATACCAACACCACAACACACACAGACCACCTACACCACAACACACACAGGCCTACACCACAACACAGAAAGACCACCTACACCACAACACAGACCTACACCACAACCCACACAGACCTACACCACAACACACACAGACCACCTACACCACAACACACACAGACCACCTACACCACATCACACACAGACTTACACCACATCACACACAGACCTACACCACCACACACACAGACCTTCAACACATTACAAGGACAACCTACACGACACACACAGACCACCTACACCACAACACACACAGACCTACACCATAACACACACACAGACCTACACCACTACACACACAGGCCACCTACCCCACAACACACACACAGACCACCTACCCCTCAACACACAAAGACCACCTACACCACACACACAGACCTACACCACAACACACACAGACCTACACCACAACACACACAGACCACCTAGACCACAACACACACAGACCACCTACACCACAACCCACACACAGACCACCTACACCACATTACACACAGACCTACACCACAACACACACAGACCTACACAACAACACACACAGACCTACACCACAACACACAAAGACCACCTTCACCACAGCACAGACCTACACCACAACACACACACAGACCACCTACCCCACAACACAGAAATACCACCTGCACAACACACACAGAACACCTGCACTACACACACAGAACACCTGCACTAGACACACAGACCACCTACACCATACACACACAGACCTACACCACAAGATACACAGACCCCTACACCACATCATACACAAATCTACACCACAACACACACAGACCTACACCACAACACACACAGACCTACACCACCACACACAGACCTTCAACACAACACACACAGACCTACACCACAACACACACAGACCTACACCACAACACACACACAGACCACCTACACCACAACACAGACCTACACCACAACACAGAAAGACCACCTACACCACAACACAGACCTACACCACAACCCACACAGACCTACACCACAACACACACAGACCTACACCACAACACACACACAGACCACCTACACCACAACACAGACCTACACCACAACACACAAAAACCACCTGCACCACAACACAGACCTACACCACAACACAGACCTACACCACAACACACACAGACCTACACCACAACACACACAGACCACCTACACCACATCACAAAGAACACCTACACCTCACACACAGACCACCTACACCACACACACAGACTATGAACACCACAACACACACAGACCTACACCACAACACACAAAGACCTACACCACAACACACAAAGACCATCTACACCACAACACAGACCTACACCACAACACACACAGACCTACACCACAACACACACACATACCACCTACACGACAACACACACAGACCTACACCACAACACACAAAGACCACCTGTACCACAACACAGACCTACACCACAACACAGACCTACACCACAACACACACAGACCTACACCACAACACACACAGACCTACACCACAACACACAAAGACCACCTGCACTACACACACAGACCACCTACCCCACAACATACACACAGACCACCTACCCTCAACACACAAAGACCACCGACACAACACACACAGAACACCTGCAATACACACACAGACCAACTCCACCACACACACAGACCTACACCACACACACATATCTACACCACAAAACACACAGACATACACCACAACACACATAGACCTACAACACAACACACACAGACCAGATACACCACAACACACACAGACCTACACCACAACACACAAAGACCACCTGCACTACACACACAGACCACCTACACCACAACACACAAAGACCACCTACACCGCATCACACACAGACCTACACCACATCACACAGAGAACTACACCACAACTCACACAGACCTACACCACCACACACACAGACCTTCAACACATCACAAGGACCACCTACACAACACCCACACAGACCACCTACACCACAACACACACAGACCTACACCACAACACACACAGACCACCTACACCACATCACAAAGACCACCTACACCACACACACAGACCACCTACACCACACACACAGACCACAAACACCACAACACACACAGACCTACACCACAACACAGAAAGACCACCTACACCACAACACAGACCTACACCACAACCCACACAGACCACTTACACCACATCGGACATAGACCACCTACACCACATCACACATAGACCACCTACACCACAACACACACATACCACCTACACCACATCACACACAGACCTACACCACAACACACAAAGACCACCTGCACCACAACACAGACCTACACCACAACACAGACCTACCCCACATCACACACAAACCTACACCACAACACACAAAGACCACCTGCACCACAACACAGACCTACACCACAACACAGACCTACCCCACATCACACACAAACCTACACCACAACACACAAAGACCACCTGCACCACAACACAGACCTACACCACAACACACACAGACGACCTACACCACAACACACACAGACCTACACCACAACACACAAAGACCACCTGCACTACACACACAGACCACCTACCCCACAACACACACACAGACCACCTACCCCTCATCACACAAAGACCACCGACACAACACACACAGAACACCTGCACTACACACACAGACCACCTCCACCACACACACAGACCTACACCACAACACACACAGACCTACACCACAACACACAGACCCCTACACCACACACACATATCTACACCACAAAACACACAGACATACACCACAACACACATAGACCTACACCACAACACACAAAGACCATCTACACCACAACACACACAGACCTACACCACAACACACACAGACCACCTACACCACAACACACACAGACCTACACCACAACACACAAAGACCACCTGCACTACACACACAGACCACCTACCCCACAACACACACACAGACCACCTACCCCTCAACACACAAAGACCACCAACACAACACACACAGATCTACACCACAACACACATAGACCACCTATACTACAACACACATAGACCACCTACACCATACACACACAGACCTACACCACAAGGCACACAGACCCCTACACCACATCACACACAAACCTACACCACAACACACACAGACCTACACCACAACACACACAGACCTACACCACCACACACACAGACCTTCAACACAACACACAGACCCTACACCACACACACAGATCTACACCACAACACACACAGACATACACCACAACACACACATACCTACACCACAACACAACGGCCACCTACACCACATCACACAGACCACCTACACCACACACACAGACCTACACCACATCACACACAGACCACTTACACCACATCGGACATAGACCACCTACACCACATCACACATAGACCACCTACACCACAACACACACATACCACCTACACCACATCACACACAGACCTACACCACAACACACAAAGAACACATGCACCACAACACAGACCTACACCACAACACAGACCTACCCCACATCACACACAAACCTACACCACAACACACAAAGACCACCTGCACCACAACACAGACCTACACCACAACACAGACCTACCCCACATCACACACAAACCTACACCACAACACACAAAGACCACCTGCACCACAACACAGACCTACACCACAACACACACAGACCTACACCACAACACACACAGACCACCTACACCACAACACACACAGACCTACACCACAACACACAAAGACCACCTGCACTACACACACAGACCACCTACCCCACAACACACACACAGACCACCTACCCCTCAACACACAAAGACCACCGACACAACACACACAGAACACCTGCACTACACACACAGACCACCTCCACCACACACACAGACCTACACCACAACACACACAGACCTACACCACAACACACACAGACCCCTACACCACACACACATATCTACACCACAAAACACACAGACATACACCACAACACACATAGACCTACAACACAACACACACAGACCAGATACACCACAACACACACAGACCTACACCACAACACACAAAGACCACCTGCACCACAACACAGACCTACACCACAACACAGACCTACCCCACATCACACACAAACCTACACCACACCACACACAGACCACCTCCACCACACACACAGACCTACACCACAACACACACAGACCTACACCACAACACACAAAGACCACCTGCACCACAACACAGACCTACACCACAACACAGACCTACCCCACATCACACACAGACCTACACCACAACACACAAAGACCACCTGCACCACAACACAGACCTACACCACAACACAGACCTACACCACAACACACACAGACCTACACCACAACACACACAGACCACCTACACCACAACACACACAGACCTACACCACAACACACAAAGACCACCTGCACTACACACACAGACCACCTACCCCACAACACACACACAGACCACCTACCCCTCAACACACAAAGACCACCAACACAACACACACAGAACACCTGCACTACACACACAGACCACCTCCACCACACACACAGACCTACACCACAACACACACAGACCTACACCACAACACACACAGACCCCTACACCACACACACATATCTACACCACAAAACACACAGACATACACCACAACACACATAGACCTACACCACAACACACACAGACCAGATACACCACAACACACACAGACCTACACCACAACACACAAAGACCACCTGCACCACAACACAGACCTACACCACAACACAGACCTACCCCACATCACACACAAACCTACACCACACCACACACAGACCACCTCCACCACACACACAGACCTACACCACAACACACACAGACCTACACCACAACACACAAAGACCACCTGCACCACAACACAGACCTACACCACAACACAGACCTACCCCACATCACACACAAACCTACACCACAACACACAAAGACCACCTGCACCACAACACAGACCTACACCACAACACAGACCTACACCACAACACACACAGACCTACACCACACACACACAGACCACCTACACCACAACACACACAGACCTACACCACAACACACAAAGACCACCTGCACTACACACACAGACCACCTACCCCACAACACACACACAGACCACCTACCCCTCATCACACAAAGACCACCGACACAACACACACAGAACACCTGCACTACACACACAGACCACCTCCACCACACACACAGAATTACACCACAACACACACAGACCTACACCACAACACACAGACCCCTACACCACACACACATATCTACACCACAAAACACACAGACATACACCACAACTCACATAGACCTACAACACAACACACACAGACCAGATACACCACAACACACACAGACCTACACCACAACACACAAAGACCACCTGCACTACACACACAGACCACCTACACCACAACACACAAAGACCACCTACACCGCATCACACACAGAACAACACCACAACTCACACAGACCTACACCACCACACACACAGACCTTCAACACATCACAAGGACCACCTACACAACACCCACACAGACCACCTACACCACAACACACACAGACCTACACCACAACACACACAGACCACCTACACCACATCACAAAGACCAACAACACCACACACACAGACCACCTACACCACACACACAGACCACAAACACCACAACACACACAGACCTACACCACAACACAGAAAGACCACCTACACCACAACACAGACCTACAACACAACCCACACAGACCTACACCACAACACACAAAGACCATCTACACCACAACACACACAGACCTACACCACAACACACACAGACCACCTACACCACAACACACACAGACCTACACCACAACACACAAAGACCACCTGCACTACACACACAGACCACCTACCCCACAACACACACACAGACCACCTACCCCTCAACACACAAAGACCACCAACACAACACACATAGATCTACACCACAACACACATAGAATACCTATACTACAACACACATAGACCACCTACACCATACACACACAGACCTACACCACAAGACACACAGACCCCTACACCACATCACACACAAACCTACACCACAACACACACAGACCTACACCACAACACACACAGACCTACACCACCACACACACAGACCTTCAACACAACACACAGACCCCTACAGACCCCTAGTTCCGGGTTGGAGCGAGCGGTCGCATCTACACTTCGGTCCGCAGGTAGTATAACCTTTCATTACATTTTCATTACATTTCATTATAGTACAACGGTTTGATTTGTCTAATCTTAGCAATTTCTTCTTAGCTAGCTACATAGCCGTCTTTGTATCAAAGATAATTGCGTAATTATCGTATTTCGTCGTCCTAACGTAGTCTACACTGCTATATGCCCAGCAGCTAGCTAAGCAACTAGCTAACGTCTAAGACAATTGTGTAGTCTTGAGCGATTTTCTAGGTTAGCTAGCCAGCTATTGTCGTTCTTTTAACGTAACGTAACGCAATCAACACTGCTAGCTAGCCAGCTAGCCCCCGAATAGCAGCACTGTAGAAACTATTACAGTATAACGGTTTGATTTGTTTGATCGTAGCTAGCTAGCTACATAGCCGTCTTTGTATCTAAGACAATTGTGTAGTCTAGAGCGATTTTCTAGGTTAGCTAGCCAGCTATTGTCGTTCTTTTAACGTAACGCAATCAACACTGCTAGCTAGCCAGCTAGCCCCCGACTAGCAGCACTGTAGAAACTATTACAGTACAACGGTTTGATTTGTTTGATCGTAGCTAGCTAGCTACATAGCCGTCTTTGTATCTAAGACAATTGTGTAGTCTAGAGCGATTTTCTAGGTTAGCTAGCCAGCTATTGTCGTTCTTTTAACGTAACGTAACGCAATCATCACTGCTAGCTAGCCAGCTAGCCCCCGAATAGCAGCACTGTAGAAACTATTACAGTACAACGGTTTGATTTGTTTGATCGTAGCTAGCTAGCTACATAGCCGTCTTTGTATCTAAGACAATTGTGTAGTCTAGAGCAATTTTCTAGGTTAGTTAGCCAGCTATTGTCGTTCTTTTAACGTAACGTAACGCAATCAACACTGCTAGCTAGCTAGCTAGCCCAAATAGCAGCACTGCAGAAACTATTACACTCGACGGAACGACTTGATTAGTGTAGTGTCAACATCACAGCCACTGCCAGCTAGCCTACTCCAGCAGTACTGTATCATTTCAATCATTTTAGTCAATAAGATTCTTGCTACATAAGCTTAACTTTCTGAACATTCGAGACGTGTAGTCCACTTGTCATTCCAATCTCCTTTGCATTAGCGTAGCCTCTTGTGTAGCCTGTCAACTATGTGTCTATCTATCCCTGTTCTCTCCTCTCTGCACAGACCATACAAACGCTCCACACCGCGTGGCCGCGGCCACCCTAATCTGGTGGTCCCAGCGCGCACGACCCACGTGGAGTTCCAGGTCTCCGGTAGCCTCTGGAACTGCCGATCTGCGGCCAACAAGGCAGAGTTCATCTCAGCCTATGCCTCCCTCCAGTCCCTCGACTTCTTGGCACTGACGGAAACATGGATCACCACAGATAACACTGCTACTCCTACTGCTCTCTCTTCGTCCGCCCACGTGTTCTCTCACACCCCGAGAGCTTCTGGTCAGCGGGGTGGTGGCACCGGGATCCTCATCTCTCCCAAGTGGTCATTCTCTCTTTCTCCCCTTACCCATCTGTCTATCGCCTCCTTTGAATTCCATGCTGTCACAGTTACCAGCCCTTTCAAGCTTAACATCCTTATCATTTATCGCCCTCCAGGTTCCCTCGGAGAGTTCATCAATGAGCTTGATGCCTTGATAAGCTCCTTTCCTGAGGACGGCTCACCTCTCACAGTCCTGGGCGACTTTAACCTCCCCACGTCTACCTTTGACTCATTCCTCTCTGCCTCCTTCTTTCCACTCCTCTCCTCTTTTGACCTCACCCTCTCACCTTCCCCCCTACTCACAAGGCAGGCAATACGCCGACCTCATCTTTACTAGATGCTGTTCTTCCACTAACCTCATTGCAACTCCCCTCCAAGTCTCCGACCACTACCTTGTATCCTTTTCCCTCTCGCTCTCATCCAACACTTCCCACACTGCCCCTACTCGGATGGTATCGCGCCGTCCCAACCTTCGCTCTCTCTCCCCCGCTACTCTCTCCTCTTCCATCCTATCATCTCTTCCCTCTGCTCATACCTTCTCCAACCTATCTCCTGATTCTGCCTCCTCAACCCTCCTCTCTTCCCTTTCTGCATCCTTTGACTCTCTATGTCCCCTATCCTCCAGGCCGGCTCGGTCCTCCCCTCCCGCTCCGTGGCTCGACGACTCATTGCAGCTCACAGAACAGAGCTCCGGGCAGCCGAGCGGAAATGGAGGAAAACTCGCCTCCCTGCGGACCTGGCATCCTTTCACTCCCTCCTCTCTACATTTTCCTCCTCTGTCTCTGCTGCTAAAGCCACTTTCTACCACTCTAAATTCCAAGCATCTGCCTCTAACCCTAGGAAGCTCTTTGCCACCTTCTCCTCCCTCCTGATTCCCCCTCCCCCCCCTCCTCCCTCTCTGCAGATGACCGTCAACCATTTTGAAAAGAAGGTCGACGACATCCGATCCTCGTTTGCTAAGTCAAACGACACCGCTGGTTCTGCTCACACTGCCCTACCCTGTGCTCTGACCTCTTTCTCCCCTCTCTCTCCAGATGAAATCTCGCTTCTTGTGACGGCCGGCCGCCCAACAACCTGCCCGCTTGACCCTATCCCCTCCTCTCTTCTCCAGACCATTTCCGGAGACCTTCTCCCTTACCTCACCTCGCTCATCAACTCATCCCTGACCACTGGCTACGTCCCTTCCGTCTTCAAGAGAGCGAGAGTTGCACCCCTTCTGAAAAAACCTACACTCGATCCCTCCGATGTCAACAACTACAGACCAGTATCCCTTCTTCCTTTTCTCTCCAAAACTCTTGAACGTGCCGTCCTTGGCCAGCTCTCCCGCTATCTCTCTCAGAATGACCTTCTTGATCCAAATCAGTCAGGTTTCAAGACTAGTCATTCAACTGAGACTGCTCTTCTCTGTATCACGGAGGCGCTCCGCTAAAGCTAACTCTCTCTCCTCTGCTCTCATCCTTCTAGACCTATCGGCTGCCTTCGATACTGTGAACCATCATATCCTCCTCTCCACCCTCTCCGAGTTGGGCATCTCCGGCGCGGCCCACGCTTGGATTGCGTCCTACCTGACAGGTCGCTCCTACCAGGTGGCGTGGCGAGAATCTGTCTCCTCACCACGCGCTCTCACCACTGGTGTCCCCCAGGGCTCTGTTCTAGGCCCTCTCCTATTCTCGCTATACACCAAGTCACTTGGCTCTGTCATAACCTCACATGGTCTCTCCTATCATTGCTATGCAGATGACACACAATTAATCTTCTCCTTTCCCCCTTCTGATGACCAGGTGGCGAATCGCATCTCTGCATGTCTGGCAGACATATCAGTGTGGATGACGGATCACCACCTCAAGCTGAACTCGGCAAGACGGAGCTGCTCTTCCTCCCGGGGAAGGACTGCCCGTTCCATGATCTCGCCATCACGGTTGACAACTCCATTGTGTCCTCCTCCCAGAGCGCTAAGAACCTTGGCGTGATCCTGGACAACACCCTGTCGTTCTCAACCAACATCATGGCGGTGGCCCGTTCCTGTAGGTTCATGCTCTACAACATCCGCAGAGTACGACCCTGCCTCACACAGGAAGCGGCGCAGGTCCTAATCGAGGCACATGTCATCTCCCGTCTGGATTACTGCAACTCGCTGTTGGCTGGGCTCCCTGCCTGTGCCATTAAACCCCTACAACTCATCCAGAACGCCGCAGCCCGTCTGGTGTTCAACCTTCCCAAGTTCTCTCACGTCACCCCGCTCCTCCGCTCTCTCCACTGGCTTCCAGTTGAAGCTCGCATCCGCTACAAGACCATGGTGCTTGCCTACGGAGCTGTGAGGGGAACGGCACCGCAGTACCTCCAGGCTCTGATCAGGCCCTACACCCAAACAAGGGCACTGCGTTCATCCACCTCTGGCCTGCTCGCCTCCCTACCACTGAGGAAGTACAGTTCCCGCTCAGCCCAGTCAAAACTGTTCGCTGCTCTGGCCCCCCAATGGTGGAACAAACTCCCTCACGACGCCAGGACAGCAGAGTCAATCACCACCTTCCGGAGACACCTGAAACCCCACCTCTTCAAGGAATACGTAGGATAGGATAAGTAATCCTTCTAACCCCCCCCCCCCCCCTTAAATGATTTAGATGCACTATTGTAAGTGGCTGTACCACTGGATGTCAGAAGGTGAATTCACCAATTTGTAAGTCGCTCTGGATAAGAGCGTCTGCTAAATGACTTAAATGTAATGTAATGTACAACACACACACAGATCTACACCACAACACACACAGACATACACCACAACACACACATACCTACACCACAACACAAAGGCCACCTACACCACATCACACAGACCACCTACACCACACACACAGACCTACACCACATCACACACAGACCACTTACACCACATCGCACATAGACCACCTACACCACATCACACATAGACCACCTACACCACAACACACACATACCACCTACACCACATCACACACAGACCTACACCACAACACACAAAGACCACCTGCACCACAACACAGACCTACCCCACATCACACACAAACCTACACCACAACACACACAGACCACCTCCACCACACACACAGACCTACACCACAACACACACAGACCTACACCACAACACACACAGACCCCTACACCACACACACATATCTACACCACAAAACACACAGACATACACCACAACACACACAGACCTACACCACAACACACACAGACCAGATACACCACAACACACACAGACCTACACCACAACACACAAAGACCACCTGCACTACACACACAGACCACCTACACCACAACACACAAAGACCACCTACACCGCATCACACACAGACCTACACCACATCACACACAGACCTACACCACAACACACACAGACCTACACCACCACACACACAGACCTTCAACACATCACAAGGACCACCTACACAACACCCACACACACCACCTACACCACAACACACACAGACCTACACCACAACACACACAGACCACCTACACCACATCACAAAGACCACCTACACCACACACACAGACCACCTACACCATACACACAGACCACAAACACCACAACACACACAGACCTACACCACAACACAGAAAGACCACCTACACCACAACACAGACCTACACCACAACCCACACAGACCTACACCACAACACACACAGACCTACACCACAACACACAAAGACCATCTACACCACAAAACACACAGACATACACCACAACACACACAGACCTACACCACAACACACACAGACCAGATACACCACAACACACACAGACCTACACCACAACACACAAAGACCACCTGCACTACACACACAGACCACCTACACCACAACACACAAAGACCACCTACACCGCATCACACACAGACCTACCCCACATCACACACAAACCTACACCACAACACACACAGACCACCTCCACCACACACACAGACCTACACCACAACACACACAGACCTACACCACACCACAACACACACAGACCCCTACACCACACACACAGACCTACACCACAACTCACACAGACCTTCACCACCACACACACAGACCTTCAACACATCACAAGGACGACCTACACAACACCCACACAGACCACCTACACCACAACACACACAGACCTACACCACAACACACACAGACCACCTACACCACATCACAAAGACCACCTACACCACACACACAGACCACCTACACCACACACACAGACCACAAACACCACAACACACACAGACCTACACCACAACACAGAAAGACCACCTACACCACAACACAGACCTACACCACATCCCACACAGACCTACACCACAACACACACAGACCTACACCACAACACACAAAGACCATCTACACCACAACACACACAGACCTACACCACAACACACACAGACCTACACCACAACACACAAAGACCACCTGCACAACACACACAGACCACCTACCCCACAACACACACACAGACCACCTACCCCTCAACACACAAAGACCACCAACACAACACACACAGATCTACACCACAACACACATAGACCACCTATACTACAACACACATAGACCACCTACACCATACACACACAGACCTACACCACAAGACACACAGACCCCTACACCACATCACACACAAACCTACACCACAACACACACAGACCTACACCACAACACACACAGACCTACACCACCACACACACAGACCTTCAACACAACACACACAGACCCCTACACCACACACACAGATCTACACCACAACACACACAGACATACACCACAACACACACATACCTACACCACAACACAACGGCCACCTACACCACATCACACAGACCACCTACACCACACACACAGACCTACACCACATCACACACAGACCACTTACACCACATCGCACATAGACCACCTACACCACATCACACATAGACCACCTACACCACAACACACACATACCACCTACACCACATCACACACAGACCTACACCACAACACACACAGACCACCTACACCACATCACACACAGACCTACACCACAACACACACAGACCTACACCACAACACACACAGACCTACACCACAACACACACAGACCACCTACACCACATCACACACAGACCTACACCACAACACACACAGACCTACACCACAACACACACAGACCTACACCACAACACACACAGATCACCTACACCACAACACACACAGATCACCTACACCACATCACAAAGACAGCTTATTTTTAATGAGTGCATTTCGCAAATGGCTAGTTTCCATGAACTACCTTAACTAAAACCACTGCAAAGTTTTTGCCTGAAAACATTGGTTTTGACTAGCGATGTTCTGGAATGTTTGCATCGTGTTGGGAGAGTCCCCAGAATTTATTTATGATCTTTTATCTGCGTAGGCAGTGTCATCCCACTAAATATTTATCAACGGCGACGTCTTTTGGACGAGAACCGTTACAGAATCACCCACCACAACGGGACCAAGCGGCGTGGTAACAGGCAACAGCAACAGCAGGAGCAACAAAGAGAGTAATGGACATGGGAGGACGAATTGTTCGGAGAAGGACCCTGGGATCAGCCTGGAGAATATCGCCGCCCCAAAGAAGAACTGGAGGTGGCGAGAGCTGAGAGGCGCTGGTATGAGGAGAAGCAACAGCAAGGAGCTGACAGTCTGCAAGGAGCTGCCAGTCTGCAAGGAGCTGCCAGTCTGCAAGGAGCCGCCAGAGCTGCCAGTCTGCAAGAAGCCGCCAGAGCTGTCAGTCTGCATGGAGCAGTCAGAGCCGCCAGTCAGCATGGAGCAGCCAGATCCGTCAGTCTGCCAGGATCCGCCAGTCAGCCAGACTCTTCCAGATCTGCCAGTCAGCCAGACTCTTCCAGATCTGCCAGTCAGCCAGACTCTTCCAGATCTGCCAGACTCTTCCAGATCCGCCAGTCAGCCAGACCCTTCCAGATCTGCCAGTCAGCCAGACTCTTCCAAATCTGCCAGTCAGCCAGACTCTTCCAGATCCGCCAGTCAGCCAGACTCTTCCAGATCCGCCAGTCAGCCAGACTCTTCCAGATCCGCCAGTCAGCCAGACTCTTCCAGATCTGCCAGTCACCCAGACTCTTCCAGATCTGCCAGTCAACCAGACTCTTCCAGATCCGCCAGACAACCAGACTCTTCCAGATCCGCCAGTCAACCAGACTCTTCCAGATCCGCCAGTCAGCCAGGATCTGCCAGAACCGCCAGCCAGCCAGGATCTGCCAGATCCAAATCCCTGCGTGAGCTTCCTCTCAGTGCTGAGCTTCCTCTCAGTGCTGGGCTTCCTCTCAGTGCTGGGCTTCCCCTCAGTGCTGGGCTTCCCCTCAGTCCCGATCTTCCCCTCAGTCCGAGCTTCCCCTCAGTCCCAAGCTTCCCCTCAGTCCCGAGCTACCCCTCAGTCCCGAGCTGCCTCAGTCCCGAGCTGCCCCTCAGTCCCGAGCTGCCCCTCAGTCCAGTGGGTTTCTGGGTGAGGACTACTAGGCCATGGTCGGCGGCGAGGGTGGACTATCCTAGGACGCGAGGAGGAAGGACTAAGACAATGATAGAGTGGGGTCCACGTCCCGCGCCAGAGCCGCCACCATGGACAGACGCCCACCCGGACCCTCCCTATTGTTTTGATGTGCGTCCAGGAGTCCGCACCTTAGGGGGGGGGGGTTCTGTCACGCCCTGGTTGTATTATATTGTGTTTGTCTTCATTTATTTGGTCAGTCCAGGTTGTGACATGGGTTTATTGTGGTGTGTTTTGTCTTGGGGGTGTCTAGCATAGTCTATGGCTGCCTGAGGCGGTTCTCAATCAGAGTCAAAGTGATTATCGTTGTCTCTGATTGGGAACCATATTTAGGCAGCCATATTCTTTGAGTATTTCGTGGGTGATTGTTCCTGTCTCTGTGTTTGTTGTCACCAGATAGGCTGTATAGGTTTTCACGTTCCGTTTGTTGTTTTTGTATTATTCGTTTTTTCATCGTCATTAAACATGTATCAAGAATACCACGCTGCATTTTGGTCCGCTTCTCCTTCACCAGACGAGAACCGTTACAACTTTGCTTATGTCAAAGTTGTAAACAGTGTCCTATGGTAGCAGTGGGGTTATGGTATGGGCAGGCATAAGCTACGGACAACAAAAACAATAGCATTTTATCGACTTACTTTTGATATTACACAGCCGCCTCCAATGTAATTTTACAGAATTTGGCAGAAAGTCCACTCTGCCTCACAACCACAGACCACGTGTGACCACGCCAGCCCAGGACCTCCACATCCGGCTTTTTCACCTGAGGGGTCCTCTGAGACCAGCCACCCACCGGACCACTGAGGAAGCTGTTGGTTTGCCCAACCGAAGAATTTCTGCACAAATTTTCTGAAACCGTCTCAGGGAAGCTCATATGCGCGCTCCTTATCCTCACCAGGGTCTTGACCTGACTGCGTAGTAACTGACTTCAGTGGGCAAATGCTCACCTTTGATGGCCACTGGCATGCTGGAGAAGTGTGCTCTTCACGAATGAATCCCGGTTTCAACTATACCGGACAGATGGAAGACAGTGTGTATGGTGTCGTGTGGGCGTGTTTATGTCAATGTTGTGAACAGAGTGTCCTATGGTGGCAGTGGGGTTATGGTATGGGCAGGCATAAGTTACGGACAACAAAAACAATAGCATTTTATTGACTTATTTCTGATACTTATAGTATATTTAAAAACCAAATACTTTTCACATTGACAGGGTTGTAGTGGAGCAGGTCGAGAGTGTCCACATCACCAACAAACTATCATGGTCCAAACACACCAAGACAGTTGTGAAGAGGGTACGACAACACCTTTTCCCATTCAGGAGACTGAAAAGATTTGGCATGGGTCCCCAGATCCTCAAAAGGTTCTACAGCTGCACTATTGAGAGCATCCTGACCGGTTGCATCACCGCCTGGCATGGCAACTGCTTGGCATCCGACCGTAAAGCACCACAAAGGGTAATGTGTATGGCCCTGTAGGTCCTGGACCTACAGGTATATACTAGGCAGTGTCAGAGGAAGGCCCAAAACAATCACTCGAATCATAGACTCTCTGCTACCACACATCAACCGGTACCGGAGCTCCAAGTCTTGGTCCAAAAGAGTCCTTAACAGCTTCTACCCTCAAACGGCCATCCCCTTTCTTTTACACTGCTGCTACTCGCTGTTTATTATCTATGCATAGTCACGTTACCCCTACCTACTTGTACAAATGACCTCCACTAACCTGTACCCCCGCACATTGACCCGGTACCGGTACCCCCTGTATATAGCCTCGTTGTTGTTATTTTATTGTGTTACTTTTATTTTTAAAATTACTGTAGTTTATTTAGTACATTTTTTTCTTAACTCTATTTCTTGAACTGCATTGTTGGTTAAGGGCTCGTAAGTAAGCATTTCACTGTTGCATTCGGCACAATTTGATTTTTAGAATATTTTAATGAATGACTTTCATGTTTACTTCTGTCATTTTCTATTAAGGCATCTTTACTACCACTGGCTATTGGTACACCGTAATTACAAGTTAGTACCCTTCAGCCAAATCCTGTGTAATACCTAGTAATTACATTGTACTTATGTGAATATTACATGTACTCTATAGCATACTAGTTTATTCTCCCATTCGGATGGCACTTCCAGAAGCTTTAAAATGAGGCCAGGTTGTCAGAATGGGTAATGTACTGTATAAGTACACATTAATTACAAGTACGTACCCCTCAAGATACACTTCCTTTCAACTAGCTAAATCCTGTGTAACAACTAGTAATTACATTGTACTTAGGCAAACATTACATGTAGAAATAGTGTCTTATTCCTCATCTCAGATGACACTCGTACTACATCTGTTTCCATGAGCTCAACCAAGTTAAACCAGATGGTACGCTTTTGGGGCCAAGTGCTAGCAACAATGTTGAGTGGAGATATATTTTAAATAGTGCAAAATCATGGTTAAGTAATTAGAGCCTATTTGCATTTACATTTAAGTCATTTAGCAGACGCTCTTATCCAGAGCGACTTACAAATTGGTGAATTCACCTTCTGACATCCAGTGGAACAGCCACTTTACAATAGTGCATCTAAATCATTTAAGGGGGGGTGAGAAGGATTACTTTATCCTATCCTAGGTATTCCTTGAAGAGGTGTGGTTTCAGGTGTCTCCGGAAGCTGGTGATTGACTCCGCTGTCCTGGCGTCGTGAGGGAGTTTGTTCCACCATTGGGGGGCCAGAGCAGCGAACAGTTTTGACTGGGCTGAGCGGGAACTGTACTTCCTCAGTGGTAGGGAGGCGAGCAGGCCAGAGGTGGATGAACGCAGTGCCCTTGTTTGGGTGTAGGGCCTGATCAGAGCCTGGAGGTACTGCGGTGCCGTTCCCCTCACAGCTCCGTAGGCAAGCACCATGGTCTTGTAGCGGATGCGAGCTTCAACTGGAAGCCAGTGGAGAGAGCGGAGGAGCGGGGTGACGTGAGAGAACTTGGGAAGGTTGAACACCAGACGGGCTGCGGCATCTGGATGAGTTGTAGGGGTTTAATGGCACAGGCAGGGAGCCCAGCCAACAGCGAGTTGCAGTAATCCAGACGGGAGATGACAAGTGCCTAGATTAGGACCTGCGCCGCTTCCTGTGTGAGGCAGGGTCGTACTCTGCGGATGTTGTAGAGCATGAACCTACAGGAACGGGCCACCGCCTTGATGTTAGTTGAGAACGACAGGGTGTTGTCCAGGATCACGCCAAGGTTCTTAGCGCTCTGGGAGGAGGACACAATGGAGTTGTCAACCGTGATGGCGAGATCATGGAACGGGCAGTCCTTCCCCGGGAGGAAGAGCAGCTCCGTCTTGCCGAGGTTCAGCTTGAGGTGGTGATCCGTCATCCACACTGATATGTCTGCCAGACATGCAGAGATGCGATTAGCCACCTGGTCATCAGAAGGGGGAAGGGAGAAGATTAATTGTGTGTCGTCTGCATAGCAATGATAGGAGAGACCATGTGAGGTTATGACAGAGCCAAATGACTTGGTGTATAGCGAGAATAGGAGAGGGCCTAGAACAGAGCCCTGGGGGACACCAGTGGTGAGAGCGCGTGGCGAGGAGATAGATTCTCGCCACGCCACCTGGTAGGAGCGACCTGTCAGGTAGGACGCAATCCAAGCGTGGGCCGCGCCGGAGATGCCCAACTCGGAGAGGGTGGAGAGGAGGATCTGATGGTTCACAGTATCGAAGGCAGCCGATAGGTCTAGAAGGATGTCAACAACTACAGACCAGTATCCCTTCTTTCTTTTCTCTCCAAAACTCTTGAACGTGCCGTCCTTGGCCAGCTCTCCCGCTATCTCTCTCAGAATGACCTTCTTGATCCAAATCAGTCAGGTTTCAAGACTAGTCACTCAACTGAGACTGCTCTTCTCTGTATCACGGAGGCGCTCCGCACTGCTAAAGCTAACTCTCTCTCTCCTCTGCTCTCATCCTTCTAGACCTATCGGCTGCCTTCGATACTGTGAACCATCAGATCCTCCTCTCCACCCTCTCCGAGTTGGGCCTCTCCGGCGCGGCCCACGCTTGGATTGCGTCCTACCTGACAGGTCGCTCCTACCAGGTGGCGTGGCGAGAATCTGTCTCCTCGCCACGCGCTCTCACCACTGGTGTCCCCCAGGGCTCTGTTCTAGGCCCTCTCCTATTCTCGCTATACACCAAGTCACTTAGCTCTGTCATAACCTCACATGGTCTCTCCTATCATTGCTATGCAGACGACACACAATTAATCTTCTCCTTTCCCCCTTCTGATGACCAGGTGGCGAATCGCATCTCTGCATGTCTGGCAGACATATCAGTGTGGATGACGGATCACCACCTCAAGCTGAACCTCGGCAAGACGGAGCTGCTCTTCCTCCCGGGGAAGGACTGCCCGTTCCATGATCTCGCCATCACGGTTGACAACTCCATTGTGTCCTCCTCCCAGAGCGCTAAGAACCTTGGCGTGATCCTGGACAACACCCTGTCGTTCTCAACTAACATCATGGCGGTGGCCCGTTCCTGTAGGTTCATGCTCTACAACATCCGCAGAGTACGACCCTGCCTCACACAGGAAGCGGCGCAGGTCCTAATCCAGGCACTTGTCATCTCCCGTCTGGATTACTGCAACTCGCTGTTGGCTGGGCTCCCTGCCTGTGCCATTAAACCCCTACAACTCATCCAGAACGCCGCAGCCCGTCTGGTGTTCAACCTTCCCAAGTTCTCTCACGTCACCCCGCTCCTCCGCTCTCTCCACTGGCTTCCAGTTGAAGCTCGCATCCGCTACAAGACCATGGTGCTTGCCTACGGAGCTGTGAGGGGAACGGCACCGCAACCTCCAGGCTCTGATCAGGCCCTACACCCAAACAAGGGCACTGCGTTCATCCACCTCTGGCCTGCTCGCCTCCCTACCACTGAGGAAGTACAGTTCCCGCTCAGCCCAGTCAAAACTGTTCGCTGCTCTGGCCCCCCAATGGTGGAACAAACTCCCTCACGACGCCAGGACAGCGGAGTCAATCACCACCTTCCGGAGACACCTGAAACCCCACCTCTTCAAGGAATACCTAGGATAGGTTAAGTAATCCTTCTCACCCCCCTTAAATGATTTAGATGCACTATTGTAAAGTGGCTGTTCCACTGGATGTCAGAAGGTGAATTCACCAATTTGTAAGTCGCTCTGGATAAGAGCGTCTGCTAAATGACTTAAATGTAAATGTAAATGATTTGAACTTTCAGCACTCTGATGTAGTTGACATTAGACAGAAATTTTATTGAGTTGATGTTTTACAGTTGACAAAAATAGCTTTTTTCTTCTTCATTCAAGTGGTATACACAGTAGCTATTCTAAAATAAACATATTTGAACCAAAATTCATATTCTATCAGGTAGATGAGGTTGACAGTTTATTGTTGTGACCATGGTTATTACAATATTGCTTGTTTAAATCTATCAAAAGTAGAGAACTTTACAGACCATGAGTGTTCTTGTTGCACTACAAGTAATGAGGACATGAAGAAGGGGTCCTTATGGTATAGCTGACCTTGCTCATTCCTGATTCATTTTAGACAAATCTGACGGAGTTCATCTAGTCTCCTGACACATCTTTTTAGGAATCACAGTTTTGAGAGAAATTTAATTATAAATGTCACAGAGGGCTATTGCAAGAAACTACATTAGATAATATTTCAGTTAATATCCATAATTGCCTGTTTTGTAAACACTTTTTTGGAGAGTTTGAAATGGAGATCCTTTGATCCGGACAAGGGCATTTCCAGGCATGGAAATGAATAATGAAAGTATTTTGAAAATTCCAAAAACAAATGTTTTCCTTTATAAAATACCTCTACATTTGATTTTTATGCTCAAATAATGAACAAAACATTTTTTGGTTACTATAACAATAAAGTTTCCCTGCCAGACAAGGATTGTCCCGACATTCAAGTATCCTTGATTCACACGGTTGAAGGTCCTAGTCACTCAAAGTGACGGTTGGGAGGGTTGTAGTAAGCTGCATGACTGTCCTCAACAAAACCCCACCTGACTAGGCTATAATTGTGTCCTCTGTTGAGTAATGGCAGGTGGATGCATCAAGCATGAACTATTCATGGTTGGCTTTAGTTTGTTTGAGGCCCACCAGAGAACCTGTTTAACCTTTCTATTTATTTTGTTGCATAAAAGGAGAGTAGTTTACCTAGTCAATCATTTTCATGTGTTTGTACAGAGGCAATTAGTTAAAAAAAACAGTGTTCTAAAGTGTCTGCATACATGTACCTGCCTAGGCTGAGTTAGCTTTGTAGAGTGTTAAACGTCACAACACATATCAGTCCTCCACACCCATATCATCACCACCCCATTGTGCAAGATGGGGAAGTCAACAATGTAAGAGACGTTGGGATTTTATGAGTGTAGGTCATGCTTCCGAATACTTTCGCAAGGCACTGTAGTTAGCACGAACCAGAGCCATATGTAGATATGGAAAGTAATGACTTATTTACATTGCCTCTAACTGTATAGCTCTGGCATGACCTACAAAGATAGCATAGGCAAAGCCTAGTGATAAAAAAACAACACATAAAAGACAATAAAAGAGCTGACAGCATGAGGCCTAGTTAAGTACCGTTCTTGTAAGACAATCTATTTGATTTAAAAAGACAAGTACATTCATTATTTACGTAGCCTTTTATGCATTTGACATGGATAACACAGAATATTGTTGTAATTTCAGTGAAAAGGTTAATAGCTTGTTATTTTAGGCCTAGACAGGCTTAATTTATTTAATGAAAAGTGTGACAATACAACTCCCACAATGCAGTGCGTTTTCAAAATGTCACCCTCCTTCGTGACTTGACTTCTGTGCCATCCGACAACAAAGCATAGCTTAATTTAGCAAATCTGACAGTCTACATAAATAATTGTATTTAATGAAACATGAGACTGCTGATTACAGTTGCCAGACGTATTCATAAACGGCCTCTGTACACTCCCACATCATGTCTAAGTTCGGCAGCTTCGAACAGCGGCCTGCAGTTCAGAGATGACCAACTGGTCTGCGGCTCGACCGGAGAGCTGGTCCAGAGGCTTCGCGTTCAGGTGGAGGTGAGGACAGAATTCATAAGTGAGGAAGAGGAGAGTGCTCTCATGAAAGAACTCGAGCCTGGGCTGAGAAAGAAACGATACGATTTCGACCACTGGGACGATGTAAATAGACTTTGCTTGTTGACTACAAAGAAGTGCCCAGCTCACACTCACGTTAGCTTGATAAAGCTGCTGCACGTCCTCAAAACCAGACGAATCTCCGGGGGGCTGTTACAGTATATACGGAGGAGCTCTTTTGATTAATTTCCCTATTGGCATCATGCAAATGCTTTGTAGTCATATTTCACCTATAAAATGCAGAGAGAAAAATAGCGGCAGCACTAACATCAATATCCATACTATACTTAGATGATGAAAATGTTAATATTTGAATTGTTAAGACTATTAATTATCGTCATCATACATTACAAGTTGAATCGATATGAATTAATTTAGATTGAACAGGCAGTTTCCCAATAGCAATGCAATTTAGGCTTATGCGTGTTTTAACGATGCATCGGCCGAAGATGGAACATACGTTTCCCAAAACACCACACAGAAAGAACGTTTGCCAAGTGCATCGTTGGTAATATTTGATACTGATATGTTTGAGAAAGAAAAAAAGCTTGCGGTGCTCTCGAATCAGCTTGCTCCATTCAAATATCACCTTTACTTTATAATTATTCCACAATACTGATTAGCTCCAGATAAATCGAATCTGCCACACGAGCATGTTTGTGTGGCACAGACGATAACTCGCTGGACTTCGGGACAGAAGGTTGAGGATTCGAGACCTGCTCCCTGCCTGTTTCATTACAATATTATCACCTGCAAATATTGATGCTGGAAATTCTAGTACTTACCCAATATTTATGCACTAAATCACAGATTTGGCACATCATTGCACATGCTACACGTCATGAAATACACTGAACAAAAATATAAACCCAACATGTAAAGTGTTGGTCTCATGTTTCATGAGCTGAAGTAAAAAAAAATCCCAGAAATGTTCCATAAGCACAAAAAGCTTATTTCTCAAAATGTTTGTGCACAAATTTGTTTACATCCCTGTTAGTGAGAATTTCTTCTTTGCCAAGAAAATATATCCACCTGACGGCTTTGGCATATCAAGATGCTGATTAAACAGCATGATCATTACATAGGTGCACTATGTGCTAGGGACAAGTGAGGGCCACTATAAAATGTGCAGTTTTGTCACACAACACAATGCCACAGGCATCTCAAGTTTTGTTTGGGAGTGTAATTGTCATGCTGACTGCAGGAATGTCCACCAGAGCTGTTGCAAAATCATTTAATGCTAATTTCTCTACCATAAGCTGCCTTTGAAATTGTTGCATGTTGTGTTTTATATTTTTGTTTAGTATATATTGAGGCAAAAATAACAGACAGTGTAGCCTACAATTAGCAAAATAGAACTCAATTTACTGAAAATAAAATAGATTTCAATATGAATCAAATATATACAGTGGGGCAAAAAAGTATTTAGTCAGCCACCAATTGTGGAAGTTCTCCCACTTAAAAAGATGAGAGAGGCCTGTAATTTTCATCATAGGTACACTTCATCTATGACAGACAAAATGAGAAGAAAAAATCCAGAAAAACACATTGTAGGATTTTTTATTAATTTATTTGCAAATTATGGTAGAAAATAAGTATGGAAGACATACAAGACCACTGATAATCTCCCTCGATCGGGGGCTCCATGCAAGATCTCGCCACATGGTGTCAAAATGATCACAAGAACGGTGAGTACAAATCCCAGGACCACACGGGGGTCCTAGTGAATGACCTGCAGAGAGCTGGGACCAAAGTAACAAAGCCAACCATCAGTAACACACTACGCGGCCAGGGACTCAAATCCTGCAGTGCCAGACGTGTCCCCCTGCTTAAGCCAGTACATGTCCAGGCCCGTCTGAAGTTTGCTAGAGAGCATTTGGATGATCCAGAAGAAGATTGGGAGAATGTCATATGGTCAGATGAAACCAAAATAGAACTTTTTGGTAAAAACTCAACTCGTCGTGTTTGGAGGACAAAGAATGCTGAGTTGCATCCAAAGAACACCATACCTACTGTGAAGCATGGGGGTGGAAACATCATGCTTTGGGGCTGTTTTTCTGCAAAGGGACCAGGACGACTGATCCGTGTAAAGGAAAGAATGAATGGGGCCATGTATCGTGAGATTTTGAGTGAAAACCTTCTTCCATCAGCAAGGGCATTGAAGATGAAACGTGGCTGGGTCTTTCAGCATGAGCATTATCCCAAACACACTGCCGGGCAACGAAGGAGTGGCTTCGTAAGAAGCATTTCAAGGTCCTGGAATCTCCAGATCTCAACCCCATAGAAAATCTTTGGAGGGAGTTGAAAGTCTGTGTTGCCCAGCAATAGCCCCAAAACATCACTGCTCTAGAGGAGATCTGCATGGAGGAATGTGCCAAAATACCAGCAACAGTGTGTGAAAACCTTGGGAAGACTTACAGAAAACGTTTGACCTCTGTCATTGCCAACAAAGGGTATTTAACAAAGTATTGAGATAAACTTTTGTTATTGACCAAATACTTATTTTCCACCATAATTTGCGAATAAATTCATTAAAAATCCTACAATGTGATTTTCTGGATTTTTTTTCTTCTCATTTTGTCTGTCATAGTTGAAGTGTACCTATGATGAAAATGACAGGCCTCTCTCATCTTTTTAAGTGGGAGAACTTGCACAATTGGTGGCTGACTAAATACTTTTTTGCCCCACTGAATGCCTATGTCAGTGGTGGTCTGTGCTGTTTTATATGAGGGAGGTTGATTATTTTTAGGATGAGCATCGCCTTGTTTCTATTACAACATATTAGATGACTGTCATTGATATTCCATTCATCCAGCTCAATATAACATTGATAGGTTTAGGCTACTAGATGATACTACTACATTATTTTCCCTATACCCATCATGAGGTTGCTAAAATCTATTCTCTGAATGAAAGTTTGAAACGTAAGTGCACAGCTAGAGATACATTTTAGTAGTCAAGGTGACAGACAATGACACATTCAATACTGCCTTGCACACTCTTGCCTGCATCTTGCTGATCTAGGGTATAATCATTAGTCCAACAGTTGCAAACAAATGTTTATTTTGGACAAATTCAGGTATATTCATCCCCATTCCTTTTGCTCCCATTTAAGAAATGTGTTTTAATGAATACACCCCTGATCACAGTTCACTTTGATCGCAGCCACATACAAACAGTGTGATCACTTTGCTTTTGTATAATTCCTTCTCACTTCTACACTCTCTCCTCCTCTCACCTTTTCCATTGTGGACTTCAGTGCACAACAAATCAGCTGTCTGACCAGGCAAAAAAACTTAAGCCAAACCTTCATATCATAACTGCTAACCGCTACACTCAGCCTACATCGTTGTAACCGTATTAGCTAACGTCATATTCAACATAGCTACGAGAACTAACGCGTTAGTAAACCCATTACAATCATACAGTGTTGAATAGCCATAGCCAGCTATCTAACATAGCATCCCTCTCTGTCTGAGCTGGGTGTTTTGAGTAGGCTAAACTAGCTAGCTAAGTGAAAGTGAAAAAAATACCAAGGATAGCTAGCTCTCTCTTCTCCTTCATTTTTAAACTAATGTATTTGTTCAAAACTGTTCAACTGTTGCTTTCTCTCTCTTGAGTCAACTACTCACCACATTTTATGCACTGCGGTGATAGCTAGCTGGAGTTTATGCTTTCAGTACAAGATTAATTCTCTGATCCTTTGATTGGGTAGACAACATGGCAGTTTATGCTGAAAGTGCTCTAATAGGTTGAAGGATGTCCTCTGGAAGTTGTCATAATTACTGTGTAAGTTTAAGGACGGTGGTGAGAACCATGAGCCACCTAGGTTTTGTATTGAAGTCAATTTACCCAGAAGAGGACGGAAACTAGCTGTCCTCTGGCTACACCATGGTGCTACCCTACAGAGTGCTGTTGAGGCTACTGTAGACCATTGTAAAGCAGTGGGTTTAATCAATTATTTGGTGACGTGGGTATATTTAGTATAGTTTTATCTAAAAAGGATCACTTTTTTAAATGTTTCACTATATGTATTTTTAACAAATTCACTGAGCAGGATGGTCCTCCTCTGAGAGGCCTCCACTGGCCTTTGTAGCCTATATCCTGCTGTAGCCTATATCCTGCTGTAGCCAATAGCCTACTGTAGCCAATAGCCTACTGTAGCCAATAGCCTACTGTAGCCTATATGCTACTGTAGCCTATATCCTACTGTAGCCTATTAATGTAGTTATTTGAAGCATATTTTTATCCTTTGCTTGTTTGAAACAACTGCAAAGAAATTGGCAACTTTGTATTTGTAGTCAACTTTGTTTTGAAGTAATCGGCGTTCCCAGCAAGACGGATAAACAGCTTGATTCTATGTTTGATGCCGAAAGGGCAAAAAATCTTCCAACGACGCACTTAGCTGATCTACGAGTGGTCTGAGGCAGTCAGTAAATAACATGCGTTTTCAATTGCAATTTTAATGACGATGGTTTTGTGGAACAGCTCTGAGATTTAATGATGCTCCTACAAACATTCTAGTGATGAACTTAGCCTTAAAATGCTTTTGGGAATCCATGCACAGAACAGTGTTTGTTGGCAATCAGGGATGAAAATTGGAAAATAAAATCACTCTCTGATTATGTAAAATCCTTGAAATCAATGTAAATTATCCAAATAATTTCACTCCTGGAACCCAGTCCCCCTCCACAATCTCACCCCTGTTGACAATGATGACTCCCTTGAGGC
This sequence comes from Oncorhynchus masou masou, assembly GCF_036934945.1. Taxonomy (NCBI): domain Eukaryota; kingdom Metazoa; phylum Chordata; class Actinopteri; order Salmoniformes; family Salmonidae; genus Oncorhynchus; species Oncorhynchus masou. Next base: position 21,338,179 of record NC_088225.1, on the reverse strand, counting down.
CCCTACCATCATTTAATTCAATTTTTTCATTCATTCTTTCAACATTGTGCTCACCAGGCGATTCATGGTTACCGGGAGACAGAGCGTGCTCAGTGGGGAGAGGTGTGTGAGGGGGTGATGGATCGCCTCCGAGCTGTGGCTTTCTCTGAGGGCAGCCCTCTCCTAGGCCCTGTGCATGTCCTGGACCTGGACAAGGCTGGATACATCAAACCACACATCGACAGTGTCAAGGTAGGTAGACGGCTCTCATATTAACCTGAGATGAAAGGCATGATAAATATGGAACACGGTGTTCTGTGTGCATGATTATTGACTGGGCACAATGTGAATACTTTTTTGGCAAAAGTGATATTTCTTTTTCAATGTACTTTGAAACTGAGTCATTCTCTCATCCCCCATCACCCCTGTTTTTTTTTATATTTCATCCTGCCTTTCTCTTTCACTGTCTCCCTGAACCTTTCTTCCCTACCTGTCCTCTCTCTCTGTCAGTTCTGTGGCAGTACTATAGCAGGGCTGAGTTTGTTGTCAGACAGTGTGATGCGCTTGGTGAGGGAGGATGAACCCGCTGAATGCCTGAACCTTTCTTTTCCCCTCCTCTCTCTCTGTCAGTTCTGTGGCAGTACTATAGCAGGGCTGAGTTTGTTGTCAGACAGTGTGATGCGCTTGGTGAGGGAGGATGAACCCGCTGAATGCCTGAACCTTTCTTTCCCCCCCCTCTCTCTCTGTCAGTTCTGTGGCAGTACTATAGCAGGGCTGAGTTTGTTGTCAGACAGTGTGATGCGCTTGGTGAGGGAGGATGAACCCGCTGAATGCCTGAACCTTTCTTTCCCCTCCCCTCTCTCTCTGTCAGTTCTGTGGCAGTACTATAGCAGGGCTGAGTTTGTTGTCAGACAGTGTGATGCGCTTGGTGAGGGAGGATGAACCCGCTGAATGCCTGAACCTTTCTTTCCCCTCCCCTCTCTCTCTGTCAGTTCTGTGGCAGTACTATAGCAGGGCTGAGTTTGTTGTCAGACAGTGTGATGCGCTTGGTGAGGGAGGATGAACCCGCTGAATGCCTGAACCTTTCTTTCCCCTCCCTCTCTCTCTGTCAGTTCTGTGGCAGTACTATAGCAGGGCTGAGTTTGTTGTCAGACAGTGTGATGCGCTTGGTGAGGGAGGATGAACCCGCTGAATGCCTGAACCTTTCTTTCCCCTCCCCTCTCTCTCTGTCAGTTCTGTGGCAGTACTATAGCAGGGCTGAGTTTGTTGTCAGACAGTGTGATGTGCTTGGTGAGGGAGGATGTATCCGCTGATTGCCTGAACCTTTCTTTCCCCTCCCCTCTCTCTCTGCCAGTTCTGTGGCAGCACTATAGCAGGGCTGAGTTTGTTGTCAGACAGTGTGATGCGCTTGGTGAGGGAGGATGTATCCGCTGATTGCCTGAACTTGTTTCTACCCTGTCGCTCTCTTTACATACTCAGGTAAGGACCCAATAAGACCTGCCATAGCAACATTCTGTCTTTCATTGCCAACGACAAACGACCACCTGCGCATACACTGTAATCAGAGTCTACCTGGTAGGCCTAAGGTAGGTTTTTACTACCAAAAACAATTCTATGGATTTATTTGACATGGGAAAGAGCAACTGAGTAAATACCCTGCACTGTAAATACCCTGCACTAAACAAACCCACAGTATCTCCTGTGAAGAACAAGAACATGAAGTGGTTTACTAAAGTGTTCTATGTTACCTCCATGTTTGTACACTCTGACTGAACGCCTCCTATAGCCTATAACTATCCTTATGAGGGCCCAGAGGTCCGCCTGGTCCGATGACCTGGGGTCGTATGTATCAACTATGGAACATCTCAGAGTGGGTGTGCTAATCTAGGGTCAGGTCCTCCCCTGTCCGTGTTGGGGGTCATTCCACAAATTCAATTCTGCAGAATTTCAATTCCCTCTCCCTCTATATTCCATTCATTTAACATCAAATTCCAGGTAAGTCTTTGACTTGAGATCATTAAATTCCTCATGGCCATGTCACTGTTCAGACAACCTAGCGAAACTGGTAGTTTAAATGATTTACAGTTGAAGTCGGAAGTTAACATACACTTAGGTTGGAATCAATAAAACATATAACCACTCCACAAATGTCTTGTTAACAGACTATAGTTTTGGTAAGTCGGTTAGGACATCTACTTTGTGCATGACACAAGTAATTTTTCCAACAATTGTTTACAGACAGATTATTTCACTTATAATTCACTGTATCACAATTCCAGTGGATCAGAAGTTTACATGCACTAAATTAACTGTGCCTTCAAACAGCTTAGAAAATTGCAGAAAATGATGTCATATGGCTTTAGAAGCTTTTGTTTGGTTAATTGACATAATTTGAGTCAATTGGAGGTGTACCTGTGGATGCATTTCAAGGTCTACCTTCAAACTCAGTGCCTCTTTACTTGACATCATGAGAAAATCCAAATAAATCAGCCAAGACCTCAGAATTTTTTAGACCTCCACAAGTCTGGTTCATCCTTGGGAGCAATTTACACACACCTGAAGGTACCACGTTCATCTGTACAAACAATAGTACGCAAGTATAAACACCATGGGACCACACAGGCGCTTTCTGTCTCCTAGAGATGAACGTACTTTGGTGCGAAAAGTGCAAATCAATCCCAGAACAACAGGAAAGGAGCCTGTGAAGATGCTGGAGGAAACAGGTACAAAATGATCTATATCCACAGTAAAACAGTAAAAGTCCTATATTGACATAACTTGAAAGCCACTAAGCAAGGAAGATGCCACTGCTCCAAAACCGCCATAAAAAAGCCAGACTAAGGTTTGCAACTGCACATGGGGGCAAAGATCGTACTCTTTGGAGAAATGTCCTCTGGTCTGATGATACAAAAATAGAACTGTTTGGCCATAATGACCATCGTTATGTTTGGAGGAAAAAGGGGGACGCTTACAAGCCGAAGATCACCATCCCAACAGTGAAGCACGGGGGTGGCAGCATCATGTTGTGGGGGTGCTTTGCTGCAGGAGGGACTGGTGCACTTCACAAAAGCAGGAGGGCTTGGTGCACTTCACAAAATAGATGGCATCATGAGGTAGGAAAATTATGTGAATATATTGAAGCAAAATCTCAAGACATCAGTCAGGAAGTTAAAGCTTGGTCGCAAATGGGTCTTCCAAATGGACAATGACCCCAAGCATACTTCCAAAGTTGTGGCAAAATGGCTTAAGGACAACAAAGTCAATGTATTGGAGTGGCCATCTGACTCAGTTACACCAGCTTTGTCATGAGGAATGGGTCAAAATTCACCCAACTTCTTGTGGGAAGCTTGTGGAAGGCTACCCGAAGCACTTGACCCAAGTTAAACAATTGCTACCAAATACTAATTGAGTGTATCTAAAACTTCTGACCCACTGGGAATGTGATGAAAGAAATAAAAGCCCAAATAAATAATTCTCTCTACTATTATTCTGACATTTCACATTCTTACAATAAAGTAGTGATCCTAACTGACCTAAAACAGGGAATTTCTACTAGGATTAAATGTCAGGAATTGTGAAAAACTGAGTTTAAATGTATTTGGCTAAGGTGTATGTAAACTTCCGACTTCAACGGTATATAAAAAAAGCAGTCCATTTTTTTATACGAAGTACATTAATTCCATTAACTGGGAATTGTACAAATATTGAATTCCAATTAAATTCCAAATATTACTTTTTTTCACAATTCCAATTCAAACAGTCTAATTCCAATTTAATTCCATAAATTGGTTGTTGACATTGAAATTGAATTCAAAGTACAGTAAATTATCCACTGCATGAGTGAATTCATTGGAATTTCAAATTAAATTGGAATTGACCAACACTTGTCCATATATTCATTATACCGGCTGCTATCTGAACAGGTCTATCGAACAATCTTCTTGGGCCACTATAACTATTTTGACAATTGGATTGGTCCCTTCTACCACACGGAACCCACTAATCTACTGACGGAAACGTACAGGGTGGCTAAAAACAGACCTTCATCTTCTGCTAGCTTGCTACCCATGGCTCGGCTAGCTGTCTGAATCGTCGTGACCCCAACCAACCTCACTACTCACTGGACCCTTATGATCACTCGGCTAAGTATGCCTCTCCTTACTGTCAATATGCCTTGTCCATTGCTGTTCTGGTTAGTGCTTATTGGCTTCTTTCACTGTAGAGCCTCGAGCCCTGCTCATTATACCTTATCCAACCCTTCAATTCCACCACCCACACATGCGATGACATCACCTGGTTTCAATGATGTTTCTAGAGACAATATCTCTTTCATCATCACTCAATGTCTAGGTTTACCTCCACTGTATTCACATCCTACCATACCTTTGTCTGTACACTATACCTTGAATCTATTTTAATGCCCCCAGAAACCTGATCCTTTTACTCTCTGTTCCGGACGTCCTAGATGTCCAATTCTCATGGCTTTTAACCGTACCCTTATCCTACTCCTCCTCTGTTCCTCTGGCGATGTAGAGGTGAATCCAGGCCCTGCAGTGGCTAGCTCCACTCCCATTCCCCAGGTGCTCTCATTTGATGACTTCTGAAACCGTAAAAGCCTTGGTTTCATGCATGTTAACATTAGAAGCCTCCTCCCTAAGTTTGTTTTATTCACTGCTTTAGCACACTCTGCCAACCCGGATGTCTTAGCCATGTCTGAATCCGGCTTAGAAAGACCACCAATAACTCTGAAATCTCCATCCCTAACGACAACATTTTCAGACAAGATAGAACGGCCAAAGGGGACGGTGTTGCAATCTACTGCAGAGATAGGACAGAACTCTGAAGGCTATCTAGGTATGTACCCAAACAATTTGAACTTCTACTTTTAAAAATCCACCTCTCTAAAAACAAGTCTCTCACCGTTGCCGCCTGCTATAGACCACCCTCTGCCACCAGCTGTGCTCTGAATACCATATGTGAACTGATTGACCCCATCTATCTTCAGAGCTCGTGCTGCGGAGTGACCTAAACTGTGACATGCTTAACACCCCAGCCATCCTACAATCTAAGCTTGAAGCCCTCAATCTCACACAAATTATCAATGAACCTACCAGGTACAACCCCAAAGCCGTAAACACTGGCACCCTCATAGATATCATCCTAACCAACTTGCCCTCTAAATACAAGATCTCAGTGATCACTGCCTCATTGCCTGCGTCCGTAATGGGTCAGCGGTCAAACGACCTCCACTCCTCACTATCAAACTCTCCGTGAAACACTTTAGCGAGCAGTCCTTTCTCATTGACCTGGCCCTGGTATTCTTGAATGATATCGACCTCATCCCATCACTAGAGGATGCCTGGTTATTGTTTTTAAAATGCCTTCCTCAACATCTTAAATAAGCATGCCCCATTCAAGAAATTTAGAACCAGGAACATATATAGCCCTTTGTTCTCTCCAGACCTGACTGCCCTTAACTAACACAAAATCCTCCTATGGCGTTCTGCATTAGCATCGAACAGCCCCCATGAAATGCAACTTTTTAGGGAAGTTAGAAACAAATATACACAGGCAGTTAGAAAAGCTAAGGCAAACTTTTTCAAGCAGAAATTTGCATCCTGTAGTACTAACTCAAAAACGTTCTGGGACACTGTAAAGTCCATGGAGAATAAGAGCACCTCCTCCCAGCTGTCCACTGCTCTGAGGCTAGGAGACACTGTCACCACCGATAAATCCACCATAATTGAGAATTTCAATAAGCATTTCTCTACGGCTGGCCATGCTTTCCACATGGCTACCCCTTCCCCGGTCAACTGCCTCGGCACCCTCAACAGCAACCCGCCAAAGCCCCCACCATTACACATATCTATCCTACTCTGTCTTTCTAAGGTCTCCGAAAGCCAAGTTAACAAACAGATTACTGACCATTTCGAATCCCACCATGCCTTCTCCGCTATGCAATCTGGTTTCAGAGCTGGTCATGGGTGCACCTCAGCCACGCTCAAGGTTCTTGACGACATCATAACTGCCACCGATAAGAGACATTTCTGTGCAGCCGTATTCATCGACCTGGCCAAGGCTTTCGACTCTGTCAATCACAACATTCTTATTGGCAGACTCGACAGCCTTGGTTTCTCAAATGATTGCCTCGCCTGGTTTACCAACTACTTCTCTGATAGAGTTCAGTGTGTCAAATAAGAGACATTTCTGTGCAGCCGTATTCATCGACCTGGCCAAGGCTTTCGACTCTGTCAATCACAACATTCTTATTGGCAGACTCGACAGCCTTGGTTTCTCAAATGATTGCCTCGCCTGGTTTACCAACTACTTCTCTGATAGAGTTCAGTGTGTCAAATCGGAGGGTCTGTTGTCCGGACCTCTGACAGTCTCTATGGGGGTGCCACAGGGTTCAATTCTCGGGCCGACTCTCTTTTCTGTATACATCAATGATGTCGCCCTTGTTGCTGGTGATTCTCTAATCCACCTCAACGCAGACGACACCATTCTGTATACTTCTGGTCCTTCCTTGGACACTGTGCTAACTAACCTCCAGATGAGCTTCAATGCCATAAAGCTCTCCTTCCGTGGCCTCCAACTGCTCTTAAACGCAAGTAAAACAAAATGCATGCTATTCAACCGATCACTGCCCGCCCTTCCAGCATCACTACTCTGGACGGCTCTGACTTAGAATACGTGGACAACTACAAATACCTGGGTGTCTGGTTAGACTGTAAACTCTCCTTCCAGACTCACATTAAGCATCTCCTGTCAGGACCTGGTTACAAACCCGGGTCTCTGGTGTGAGAAACAGTCACTTAGCAAACTGCGCCACGAATAGTCAGCAGAACCCAGAAGATGAGGCAGACACAGCAGTACCTGAGACGTTATTTTAATAAAGTAAAAGGAAAGTTCTTCAGGCAAAAATATAAATCCACAACGTCAAAAGTAATTCCAAGAGAACAAAGGTAAATCCACAAGGTGGTAGGTACAGCAGAAAAAAGCCTCAAAAGATAATCAAAAAATAAATAAACAAGAACAAAAACAGAGTACCACAAGAGAGTCCAACTGGCGCAACAAATGTTCACAGCATCACTGGGGCTGGGTGCTAACATTCAAACACAGAGCAAAGAACTGAGGAAAACTAAGGGTTTAAATACAATCAAGGGAAACGAGGCACAGGTGCAAATAATAACTAGGAACAAGGGAAAACAAAAGGGTCAAAAAGCAACAATGGGGGCATCTAGTGACCAAAACCGGAACAACCCTGGCCAAATCCTGACAATCTCCAATCCAGAATTAAATCTAGAATCGGCTTCCTATGTCGCAACAAAGCCTCCTTCACTCACGCCGCCAAACTTACCCTAGTAAAACTGACTATCCTACCGATCCTCAACTTCGGCGATGTCATCTAGAAAATAGCTTCCAATACTCTACTCAGCAAACTGGATGCAGTTTATCACAGTGCCATCCATTTTGTTACGAAAGCACCTTATACCACCCACCACTGCGACCTGTATGCTCTAGTCGGCTGGCCCTCGCTGCATATTGACCCACTGGCTCCAGGTCATCTACATGCTAGGTAAAGCGCCGCCTTATCTCAGTTCACTGGTCATGATGGCAACACCCACCCGTAGCACGCGCTCCAGCAGGTGTATCTCACTGATCATCCCTAAAGCCAACACCTCATTTAGCCGCCTTTCCTTCCAGTTCTCTGCTGCCTGTGACTGGAACGAATTGCAAAAATCGCTGAAGTTGGAGACTTTTATCTCCCTCACCAACTTTAAACATCTGCTATCTGAGCAGCTCACCGATCGCTGCAGCTGTACATAGTCCATCGGTAAATAGCCCACCCAATTTACCTACCTCATCCCCATACTGTTTTTATTTATTTACTTCTCTGCTCTTTTGCACACCGGTATCTCTACCTGCACATGACCATCTGATCATTTATCACTCCAGTGTTAATCTGCTAAATTGTAATTATTCGCCTACCTCCTCATGCCTTTTGCACTCAATGTACTGTATATAGACTATTTTTTTCTACTGTGTTATTGACTTGTTTATTGTTTACTTCATGTGTAACTCTGTGTTGTTGTCTGTTCACACTGCTATGCTTTATCTTGGCCAGGTCGCAGTTGTAAATGAGAACTTGTTCTCAACTAGCCAACCTGGTTAAATAAAGGTGAAATAAAACAAATAAAAATACAAACACTTTTTGTGCAGTATTAATTGACCATCCTTACAAACCACACTGTATTGTACATAGGCTGGTCATCTATATGTACCTGTAGACTTTCCATCAACATGAAGAAAACAATGTACAATACAGCAATTGAGTACATTGCGGCATTAAGTGGTTTGTAATGATGTGATATGATTATGTGTCTCAGTTGATAGAGCATGGCGTTTGTATCGCTAGTATTGTGGGTTCGAATCCAACGGGGTTCACCATCACTGCCCAACCCTATTTTTTAAATGGAAAAGCTAAACCTATTTTTTCCCCATTTGTTTTTAGGGTTAGGTTGTTTAAAATAGGGGTTAGATTGTTTAATATATATATATATATATTTGCTTTTTTTAAACAATCATTTTTTTTAAACAAACAAATATTAGGTGTTATATATTTTATATTTTTCAACAACCTAATATATTTTCGTTTTTTTTTTACAACCTAACCCTATGTTTCCATTTAAAAAAATAGTGTTGGGCAGTGATGGTGATTCTAGCAACACAGTATTAAACAGAACCACCAGTTCTGGATACAGACGTATGCTTAGACATGCAGAAAAAAAAACTTTGTATAAACGTAATCTGGCAACTTGTGATAATATCATGATATTTGTGTGTTTTCATTACATACCAGTAGTATAAACGAGGGGGATATATTATTTCTAATGAAGTCATCTGTATTTCTCAATTATTGAGCAAATTACAGTCATTAGAGATAATTACACAAAAGCACTTGTTGCTGCAAGTGACTCTGGCTGCTGTCAAGCTTTCTTGACTTCAATATTACATTTTTGAAAATGCATTGCTAACCTTTGTTTGACCAGCCAACCGGTTGCTATTATCGAACGTGTTTGGAATAAGGCTGGCACAATTGTCATGTTATAATCGTTTTAACGCATTCATTTTAATGTGCCCCCGCACATTGACTCTGTACCTGTACCCCCTGTATATAGCCTCGCTATTGTTTTTTACTACTGCTCTTTAATTATTTGTTACTTTTATTTCTTTTTTTGTTGGTATTTTTCTTAACTGCGTTGTTGGTTACGGGCTTGTAAGTAAGCATTTCACTGTAATGTCTACTATGCCTGTTGTATTCGGCGCATGTGACATACGATTTGATTTGATTTTGGAAGGGTGGGTTCAACTTGATATTCAAGTAGATATAGTTTATCCAATGGCAGTTTTTGATGTTTACAGGAAGTGGGAAAAGTTGGTAGTCAGTTCTTGATCAGAATGGCATGGTTGGGAGGAGAAGCTTCATTTCCAAAAGTTATAAGCAGCCAAAAACATTTGACCTCAGGCCTGTAGTGAAGGATTAGGTTTGCGCTTTTTGTTCCATTGAACACTGAAATACGAACTCACTGGTGCATGCTTTTTTTCACTATACCTTGCTACCATGCTTTAGTCACTATACCTTGCTCTTCACAGTGGGGATTTGTTTTTCTCTAATCAATCATACTCGTCATGGTATATTATTCAGTGGGTCAAATTGACCTATTTCTAATATTAAAAGTTATGCCTGCCTATATAGCCCTATGTTGGATTCAATGCCGCAACTGTGAAACAAAAGATAGTAAAATATATATATATTTTTTAATATACTTGTGTCAGTATATTAAGGAATGAATTGATATGGTTTTATCAAAAAATGTTTTCGGAGTCTATACTGAATTTGTTCTGTAGTGCGGATCTGGTACAACGCCATAAAACATTGCAATATAGAGTCAACACCATAAATGCGGTAAAATCGCCTATACAGGTACCAGACAGAAGTTATAAACCTATCTTAACAGTTCTTAATGTGATATGTGAGTGATGGTGCGAGAAACTGGGATAGTCACCTGTAAGGCTACTACTCTCAGTAGAACCCTTTTTCTCTAAGAGTGTATCAGAGGTAGACTATTTGAGCGACTCCGCCTTGCGCCTGCGGCTTTCCGATTAACAGGTTAGTGTGCAAGACAAGAGAGAGAGAGCCTATACCTCATTTACGTACTTGAGCGTTCAGAAATAGGATCTAATACCGACATTATTCGAGGAGGAAAATTCTAACAAAACATTTTACAGGTTTGAATTCATACATTTACTTTGTGTTTTGATAAGATACATACTAAATAACACGAGGATCTTGCCGAATGAATAATGTGACTGATTATAATTCAATTAGCTCACAGAAACTATAAGGATTAATATTAGAAATGTTTTGCCTTTATACATGTTGGTCCTGTAAGTCCTATTTATAGGCCTTTTGGTTGAATGAATGGGTGCTTTTGACTTCAACAATGTCGCCTAGGCTACATTTTTTTTTAAATAGTAGGCCCAGACATTTTCTTTCGACATTTTGCTACTTTTATCCTACTCTTGTTTGTGTTGGTAAAATAATGTCCGTGGTGTAGACTGACAACTGATGTTTGTAATATAGGCCTAATGAGACCAAACGATATTTCGAATAAACACATATTGTTAAATTTAAAATGAAATACTGTATCTGTCGGTATTGGCATAGGCTATTTGTCCTTTTGCTAAAATGAACATGATCACAATGCAATTCACTCTTGAGCTTAATATTTAAATGGAAAATGTATCTTATTTCAAAAGAAAAAAGTACATAAATATAGATAGGACATAAATACAAGAAAGTAAAAAATCAAATCACATTTATTTGTCACAGACACATGGTTAGCAGATGTTAATGCGAGTGTAGCGAAATGCTTGTGCTTCTAGTTCCGACATTTTTTATTTATTTTACTCGGCAAGTCAGTTAAGAACAAATTCTTATTTTCAATGACGGCCTAGGAACAGTGGGTTAACTGCCTGTTCAGGGGTAGAATGACAGATTTGTACTTTGTTAGCAACCTTTCGGTTACTAGTCCAATGCGCTAACCACTAGGCTACCCTGCAGTAATAACCAACGAGTAATCTAACTAACAATTCCAAAACTACTTTATACACACAAGTGCAAAGGGATAAATAATATGCACATAAATATATATGAATCGGGTGGTGGTTGTTGTCCTTGATGATCTTTATGGCCTTCCTGTGACATCGGGTGGTGTAGGTGTAGGTAGTTTGCCCCCCCCGGTGATGCGTTGTGCAGACCTCACTACCCTCTGGAGAGCCTTACGGTTGTGAGCGGAGCAGTTGCCGTACCAGGCGGTGATACAGCCCGACAGGATGCTCTCGATTGTACATCTGTAGAAGTTTGTGAGTGCTTTTGGTGACAAGCCGAATTTCTTCAGCCTCCTGAGGTTGAAGAGGCGCTGCTGCGCCTTCTTCACGATGCTGTCTGTGTGGGTGGACCAATTCAGTTTGTCTGTGATGTGTACAACGAGGAACTTAAAACTTACTACCCTCTCCATGATTAACAAAATAGGCTACAACGAAATTGTAAATGAAACGAAAAGTGTGTTAATACAGTTAAACTTGCGTTTGATGTATAGCATGTTATTGATTCCTTATTAGCCTAAATGTATAACTATTCGTATTTTTGTATTATCATTATTACGTTCTAAAGTAGACTATAAATAGGGCGATGATCACACTGTCATTCATATCAGCCTACTTTGTTTAGGGCTTCAGCGTAATAACAGTATGTGAATATCACAACTGAAAAATTAAAGTTCGCATTCTTTGATCAGAGTGAGAGATGGATTCGCAGACGAAGGCTGAGCCGATGCGCGTGCTCGTCACGGGCGGATCCGGATTGGTCGGGAAGGCCATCGAGCACGTGGTGAAACAAGAAGGCGGCTGTCTCGAGGGCGAGCAGTGGACCTTCCTCTGCTCCAAAGAGGCCAACCTCGTGTAAGTTATATCACAGGAACCTCATATTCTCAGCAGAGCTGGTCTGAGGCTTTGGTCGTTGCAGATAAAAATGACTTGCCTATATAGCCATGCCATGTTCCCATATTCTACATGCCCGAGAAACACCAGCATGTCTGTTCTACATAACATATTTCTATAGGTAATGTATGTCATGCTGCACTGTATGAAATCCTGTTATGACCCTTTTACATCTGGGACTGGTTTTGTGGTTCCAACAGGAACAAAATAAGTTCACTTGTGTAAAAATATTATATTCTCTGCTATTCTATTATTTTCTAATCTATTCTATAGATATGTAGATTGATGCATAGAAACAGTATATATTTAGAGTTTCTATATAGTTCCTGTTGGAACCACATTAAATGTTTAGCTAATTACATTCGTGCATGCATACTTTTATGAGATTGATGTGTTTCCATTAAATGGTATGGTGATGATGATGATGACAGTTGTTCTGCCAGAGATCTACAACAGACAAGAGCAGTGTTTGAGAAGTATCGGCCCACCCATGTCATTCACCTGGCTGCCAAGGTGGGAGGACTCTATCTTCACATGAAGGAGAACCTACACTTCCTGGTGAGCTTACCGAACTACCCAGTTAGTTTTAATACCTAGGCTATACGTTTCTGTCCCAAACTGCATTTGTTAAATCAGGGATGGATCCAGAAAATCGGAACGGGCATTTCTAACTCACTGGCCCATTACTTTGCCTGGCGCCCCAATTGTTAACCAAATAATGATATTTGTGTACAAAACCCCCAGTTTAGACAGGCCGATGGGCTGAAGATGGAACCAGCCCATCTGATATTTTGCCTGAACTACCTAAAGACCAGTCCGTGAAATGGTTTGTCTTATCTAGCTACTGGTTGAATGCACCTACTGGAAGCAGCTCTGGAAAAGATCTTCTGCTGAATGACCTGAATATAAATGTCCATGTTTGCCTGGCCAGGCAACTACTTAGGCTGAAATTCAATTGAACTTGTCAAAGTGAAGTTTACACAGTGACTTTGTTGGCAAATGTATTCATCTTAATTCCAAAAGGTTATTAATCCATCTGTTTATTTCAAAAAAATGTTTTAACCTTTATTTAACTAGGCAAGTCAGTTAAGAACAAATGTGTATTTACAATGATGGGCTACAGCGTAATAACAGTATGTGAATATCACAACTGAAAAAATAAAAGTTAGCATTCTTTGAGAGTGAGTGAGAGTGAGAGATGGTTTCGCAGATGAAGGCTGAGCGGATGCGCGTGCTCGTCAAGGACGGGGTGTTAGTGAGGAGTGTTTACAGGAGAGCTTCTTATCACTGTCTCCAAATGCATTATTTTAATTCATTTGTGTAAAAACAAGTTATTGTGTCACACCCTGACCATAGTTTACTTTGTATGTTTCTATGTTTTGGTTGGTCAGGGTGTGATCTGATTGGGCATTCTATGTTGGATGTCGTGTTTGTCTATTTCTATGTCTGGCCTGATATGGTTCTCAATCAGAGGCATGTGTTAGTCATTGTCTCTGATTGGGAAACATATTTCGGTAGTCTGGGTTTCACTGTGTGTTTGTGGGTGATTGTTCCTGTCTCTGTGTTTGTTTGCACCAGATAGGCTCAGTCACTTTGGTTTTTATTTTTCCCTTGTTTTGGAAGAGAAGAGAGCGAACGCCATTCTCCTTGCGGAGATGGTGCAAAATACATCAACACGGTCGGTCCCTGGGATTGGGCTGGCCAACACGATTCGATTTGCTTGGAAGGAGAAGGAGTTGGAGCCTTTAGGACGGGAAACTTTTGGAAGGACAATATTGATGGGGATTCTAAAGCTGACGGTGAAGGACGTGTTTTGTTTCCAAGGCAACTCGTTGGAGGGAGCATACGACGTGGCACTAAATACAGAGGAGAAACACGATGATATCCTGAGAAGGGCAAGAGCAGTGGGAGGTGAGAGGCCGATGAGCCATTATGAAATAACAAGCCTGGCGAGGAACAACTTTAGGGTTGTAACTGTCAACATGTACAACCCATATGTTAAGGACGAAGAGGTGAGGGCCTTTCTGGGGAGATACATGGATAACGTCTCCTCAGCAAGGCACCTCAAAGACTCCCTTGGGTTTTGGAATGGGAGGAGAGGCTTCCAGGCCCTCCTCAGAGAGGACCCAAAGGGACATGGTGGCTACCTCCATCCTCCTGCTATGTTCTCCCTAGGGGCTGACAGGGGGACGTTGTTTTATGCACGTCAGCCCCCATTTTGCAGGCGCTGTATGGCCTACGGCCACATCTTCGCCTCGTGCACAAGAAAATGCAGATTTTGTGGATCTGGGGAGCACGAGGCGAAGGATTGTGACGAGTCTAAGACGTGCCACGGGTGTGGCTCGTCAGCACACCTGTGGCGGGGGTGCCCGGCTCGTCAGAGGTCATACGCGTCTGCGGCTGGGGGGGGGAGCAGGAGCGGGGGATGGGGGAAGAAGAGGAGGGGAAGGAAGCATGCCTCATGACCAGAGTACAGGTCCAGAGGGGAAGGCGGCAAGGAAGGAGGAGGAGCAAGAAGCGGAGGATGGAAGAGAGAAGGAAACGGAAGGCACGGGAGTAGGAGAAACAGGAAAAGTGGCGGAAGAAGGCAACCGAGTGGAGGAGCATGAGAGAGAAGAAAGCGAGGGAGGGGTGGTGGAGAAGGAGACGGTGGAAGAGCAAGTGGGCTGGGGGGAAAGTGCCCTGGTGGAAGAGATGAGGGGTATGGTGGAGGAGCTGGCGGGGGGGGAGGGTGGTATCTCTCCACTGCCGCCATCACCAAAGAAGAGAGTGAAGAGGAGGGTGCGATTGGCCGACAGTGAGAGAGAGGGGATGGCCAAGAGAGCGATGGGGGTGGGAGAAACCTCTGGGTTGCTGCTGGTTTCCTCAGGCCCTCAACTTCTGTTGGGTGGGGGCACACCTAACAAGACCCAGGACTGGGTACAGGAGGAGGTGGGGAGTTTTTTGTTTGGGGACTCAGCCTCCCCTAATTTTTTCCAAACTAGCTGCAGCGCTGGGGAGGGGGAGGGGTGTGGGAGTAGACCCAGGGTGCAGGGTACCCCGGAGCCAAACACTATTCCTGCATCCTGGGTTGGCGAGATGCAGGAAGAAACGTCGGGAGTACGGATGGTGTTCTCACCGGTAGATATGGAGCAGGGGAGCATCGGGAGAGTCTCCTGGTTTTGTTTTTTTCTGTCTGGGTTTAGTATTTGAGTGTATTACATGTTTTTATTTTAAATGTAAGGGGCTTAAGGGATTTTGTTAAGAGGAGGGCGGTTTTTAGTTATCTGGAGGGTGTGGGGTTTGATTTTTGTTTGTTACAGGAGGTTCACCTGAGGGATAGAGGGGATGTTAGTAGGTTTAAGAGGGAGTGGGACAAGGGGGAGTCGGTTTGGGGTATTGGGGGGGTGCACTCATCGGGGTAGGGATTTTGTGTGGGCACAGGGAGGTAAAAGTGGAGGGTTCTTTTGTGGTGATGCAGGGGAGGGTTATAGGGGTGGATTTAATGAATAGGGATTGTAAATTTAGATTAGTGGTGGTGTGTGGGCAACAGGTGGTGGCAGACAGGAGGGAGATGGTGGACTGTCTGACGCCCCTGTGTGTCACAAATAGGAAATTAGTGATTATTATTAGATTATTATTATTATTATTATTATTATTATTAGGGGGGGGACTTTAATACAGATTTAGGAATAGGGGGGGATAGCAGTGCAGGCGCCATCACCGGGCTAATGGCTTGCCATGGTCTGGTTGATGGTGGCCTGCACACTACTCCGAAAATGGCCGTTCCTACATGGCGCAACTCCAGGGGGGTTGCGCGGAGGCTCGACTATATTTTTGTACCCAGGTCTTTGGGTAAGTTGTCTGGGGGCTGTTGCCTGTTTTCTTTTCGGATCACGACGGGGTGCTCCTGCAGGTGGGGTCGCCAGTCTGCCTCTTTGGTAGGGGGTACTGGAAGTTAGATCGGGATGTGCTGGAGGAGCAGGCTTTTGTTGACGGGTTTTATGGTTTCTTTTGGAGGCTTGAAGGCCTCCGGTCCATGTGGGAGGGGGTGTTAGAGTGGTGGGAAATAGTTAAGGTGAGGATTAGGGCTTTTATAATAGGGTATTGCAAGAGGAAAAAAAGGGAGGACAGGAGGGAGGTGGATCGTATCCAAAGGTTAATCGAACTCGAGTACGAGGCAGGCAACCTCGGCGGGTCGTTTGACTGGGAGGGATCCGCAACCCTAAAGGCGCAGCTCAGGGAGTTGCAGGAGCGGAATGCTCGAGCTTTCCTGGAGCGTGCGCATAGTGGCTTTCTAGAACACAATGAGACTTGTTCTGCTATGTTCTTTAAGTCGGTTAGGGCCAGACAGAGTAGGAAGGTAATGCATGGCGTTAGGGAAGAAAATGGTAGTATAGTTAGAGAACCAGAGGATATGGTCAGGGTGACAACTGATCATTTCCAAGGTTTATTTAAGGAAAGGGAAATAGATTTAGAGCAGGGAAATGTGTTTTAGAACACTTGTCCAGGCGGTTGCCGGAGGACATTAGAGAAGTGATGGAGGCCCAGATCTCACGAGAAGAGGTTGAGAGCGCTCTTAGGAGGATGGGAAAAGGGAAGGTGCCTGGGATGGATGGGCTGCCGGCTGAGTTTTATCTCAAGTTTTGGGGTATACTTGGACCAGTGGTCCTCGAAGTCTTGAAGGCCATCCTTGAGACGGGGGTCCCGGGGGGATCAATGGCTGTTGGTGTGCTGTCACTTTTATATAAGAAGGGGGAAGTAACAGACCTTGGCAACTGGCGGCCGTTGACCATGCTGTGTGTAGATTACAAGCTACTTGCAAAGGTTTTAGCAGACCGGTTGCGCACAGCCCTTCCCTACGTTGTCCATGAGGATCAGACGTGCGGGGTAGAGAGCCGCTCTATTAGATGGAACCTACAGTTAATCAGGGACTCCATCGCTTGGGTTGAAGATAGAGGACTGCCTTTAATGGTAGCAGCGCTAGATCAGGCGAAAGCCTTTGATCGCGTGAATAGATCCTTTTTATTCAGAATGTTAGGTCGATTAGGATTTGGGGAGAAGTTCATAGGATGGATTCGTACATTATATGTCGGAGCGGGGTGCCGAGTTAGTGTAAATAGTCACTTGGGTGATGTTTTTGACCTCTCGTCTGGGGTCAGGCAGGGGTGCCCACTCTCGGCTCTCCTCTTCGTTCTGTACATGGAGCCTCTGGGGGCTGCCATTAGGACAGACACAGGGGTGGAAGACTTGTTGATCCCTGGAAGTGGTGGGCTGCGTGTTAAGATGACGCAGTACGCCGACGACACTTCCTTGCTGCTGTGCAAGGACTCGTGCCTGACAAGGTCCCTTGCCATCTTCGGGGATTTCACCCGAGCGTCGGGAGCGGTTCTGAACCATGCAAAGTCTTCTGTCAAGTTTTTCGGAAGATGGCGCGGTAGAACGGATGTGCCCGGGGGGTTATCTCTCTGTGAGGGGGCCCTGAGGATTCTCGGGGTCCATTTTGAGACCTCCGGCTCAGCGACGCTAAACTGGAACATGCGTATCGCAGTGGTACAGAGGAAGCTAGCAATGTGGAAGACTAGGTATTTGTCTTTTATGGGCAAAGTCCCGGTCCTAAAGGTGGATGTGTTGCCATCTCTTTTGTATTTGGCGTACATCTACCCATTGCCGGTTTGTCAGAGGAGGCCTCTAGTGAGGCTTGTGTTTCAGTTCATGTGGAGTGGCAGGTGCGAGTTGGTCGCCAGGGCACGCATGATCTGTCCCATCGGGGAGGGAGGTAGGGGGGTACCACATTTCCCCCTCAAGCTGGACGCAATTTTTGTTTCTTTCTTGTTAACGGAGCTTGCTCATCCAGTGATACACCCGTCCGGTTACCTCCTGCGGGTGTTCTTCTCGTATCAGGCGAGAAGCGTAATGGTGTGGTCTAACACGGGTCCTCGGGCGGAACAGCTGCCGTGGCACTTTGGTCATGCGGCCAAGTGGCTGCGTGCGCACCCTGAGGTTGAAGTTGCCCGAGTAGGTTTAGATCACAGGCACCTGTACGAGGAGGTCAGAAAGGCAGGGAGTCCGGCGCCTGTAGTAGGCATCTCGGAAGTGGTCTGGGAGGGAGTGCAGGCGCGTGGTCTGGACAACAGGCTCAAGGACCTGAATTGGTTGAGCCTCCATGAATGCTTTCCGGTACGTTCCATCATGTACCGGTAGAGTTTGGTGCAATCCCCCACCTGTCCAAGATCCTCTTGTGGCAGGGAGGAGACTGTGCGCCATGTCTTTTGGGACTGTTCCTTTGCCGGAGTAGTATGGGCTAGGGCACGGGTGTTGTTAGGTTTGGTAAGGGGGGATTTTGTATTGACGCGGGCCAGGTTAGAGAGAGGTGTAGGGAGAGCGAGAGGGACAGATAGGGACAGGTTTCTGCTCTGGCTTCTCATGAGTCTCTTTAAACGGGGGCTGTGGGAAGCCAGGCAGAACATGGTGAAGACAGGGAGAGATTGGGGGGTGGAAGGGATAGTGAGGTGGGTGGAAGGAGATTTGAGGGGCAGGATGAAGAGGGAGGAGAGGATGTGAGGGCAGCATGCTGCTCGGGAGAGGTGGAAGGGGGGTTTAGGGCTGGGTGTCATTTAGATTTGTAAGGGGATAGATTAGGGACGGGGAGATAGGGAAAGGTATTTTGTAGGGTGACGGGGAGGGAAGATGCTCCCCTGAGGTTTTGTTTGGGGTTTTTGTTTTGTTAAAATTAAAATACCATTATTGGAGTGTGTATGAAAATTATGAGTTGTAAAGAATGAATGGTATTGAAGGTAATAAATTATTTTTTATAAATAAAATAGGACTGTTTTAGGTTTTCACACGTTTGTTGTTTTGTTAGTTTATTGTTGTACAGTTTCTTTATTAAAGTACAATGAATAACAACGACGCTGCATTTTGGTCCACCTCTCCTTCTACAGACGAAAGCCGTGACATATTGTGTAAAAACAAGTTATTGTGTAGGAGTCGCAATACAGGTTTTATTGAATTGAGACCACAGTGTTTTGCCTTCACAGAGGGACAACCTTCACATCAATGACAACGTGCTGCAGACGTCTCACGAAAGGGGCGTCACCAAGGTGGTGTCCTGTCTGTCCAGCTGCATCTTTCCTGACAAGACCACATACCCTATTGATGAGAGCATGGTGAGTTGAACAACCAGTAAGGCCAAATCAATGAGATTATGTTGTGTTTAACCTTAATACTAAAATACTATGGTGTCATCAAATGGCACCCAATTCCCTATATAGTACATTATTTTTAACCAGAGACCTAATGACCCTGGTCAAAGGTAGGAGTCAAGAGTTTAGGGTGCCATTTGGGACCGAGTATGTGCCCAGTGACAGAACTACTCTATGTTTGGGGATCTCTGGCCCTCCAAACTGGGATTTTTAATAAAAGATGGTGTATGATCACTCATGCTTTCTTCCCCTTCCCACAGATCCACAATGGGCCTCCACATGACTCAAACTTTGGCTACTCACATGCCAAAAGAATGATTGATATTCAGAACAGGTGAGCTGGTGACTAATCTGTTACCTGTGCAGGTACATTAGCACACATTTGAAAGACCCACTCCAGCCTCCCTTGCACCTCATTTATCACCTGATGAACTTAACAAAAGATGCATTTCAGTAGCTGGTGCAGGTCCCTCATTACATGGCACAGCCCAGCTAGCACATAATGTTCTGAGAACCATGTGTTTCTTCTGTGGGAATTTCAGTACTTTAGCATAACATTTCCTACAGGTTCCTCATGGTTCTATTTAAAGTTATGCTCTCAGAAAGTTAAGAAACAACGTTCTTCTGTGGGAATTTCAGAATTTCAGCATAATGTTTCCTACAGGTTTCTTCATGGTTCTATTTAAAGTAATGTTCTCAAATTGTTCAGAGAACATTAAGAACAACATTCTTATGTGGGAATTTTAGTACTTCAGCGTAACGTTTCCTACAGGTTTCCTCATGGTTCTATTTAGTAATATTCTCAGAACATTAAGACAACTTTCCATTAAAACCACAAGAGCGTTCTAAAAATATTACTTATGAACATATACATTCCGTTCTCAGCATCAACAAAACTCTCTCTATCCTCTATCTTGTTAAATGAGTTCAGGAAGTGGCCGCACCCACTAATGGGCCACACCTGATCTTTATGAATGGGGTCTATTTGAATAGACTAAAATAAACAGCTTTGTATAAGTTACAAACATGGCATGCTAGCGCCAACCTGGTGGCGCAGTGGACTGAGTCCATGGATAGGAAACATAAGATCAGAGGTTTAAATCTTATAGGCTCCTTGTGACAATAGCAAAGAGATGTGTTTGCCATGATTAATGCCTAAGCAATTTAATTTCCATGTGTCCCATCTGTGCTTGGTGTTCAAAACAGTTAACCGAAGCTAGCAGTGTTATTAAAATCTTATTGAAACATGTTCTCAGAATATTTAATTACATTCAAATAACCTATAATTTCATTATCAGAACATTAATAAAACCTCCCAGGAAAACTTTCAGGGAATCATTGTAAAACATTCTCAGAACGTCCCTGCAACCAAAAAATGAATGTTCTTAGAACGTAAAAAAAGTCAGTTTCACCGGTCAGGCGTTTGTTCCCAGAACCAATGGGAAACCAAAAACATATGTTCCCACAACTTCCAAGGAACCTCTATTGCTCTGCTATTGTTCTGGGAAGCAGGAGGGAAGGCCGACAACATCGGTATGCATCCATCAGACTAACCCCTTGAATTGCCATTGTGTCAAAAAAACAAAACACTATTTGTAAAAAAAATAAAATAATTATACCCTTAAGGGTTTGTACTCTGTATTGTATGTGTACTTAGAATATTGTTTAAAAAAATAGCTGGAGTGGGTCATGAGTGTTCTAACCACAACATGATTGTGTGTGTGTGTGGACTTGATTGACAACAGGGGATACTTTGCGCAGCATGGGCGTCGCTACACTGCCGTAATCCCGACTAACGTGTATGGTCCCTATGACAACTTCAACTTTGAAAATGGTCACGTGCTCTCAGCGCTCATGCATAAGACATATGCTGCTAAAAGTAAGTAACACTCACAATACTGCACACACACATACACACACACACACACACACACACACACACACACACCGGACACCTACAGCAGCGGATGTCACAGGAAGACCAAAAAGATCATCAAGGACAACAACTACCCGAGCCACTGCCTGTTCACCCCTTTATCATCCAGAAGGCGAGGTCAGTACAGGTGCATCAAAGCTGGGACCGAGACTGAAAAACAGCTTCTATCTCAAGGCCATCAGACTGTTAAACAGCCATCACTAACATAGAGAAGCTGCTGACTACATACCGACTCAAATCACTGGCCACTTTAATAAATGGATTTGATAAGGGTATCACTAGTCACTTTAAATAACACCACTTTAATGATGTCTAAATATCCTACATTACTCATCTCATACATGTATATACTGTATTCTATACCATCTACTGCATCTTGCCCATGCCGCACTGCCATCGCTCATCCATATATTTATATGTACATATTCTTATTCATCCCTTTACATTTGTGTGTATAAGGAAGTTGTTGTGAATTTATTTGCTTAATCTTGGCCAGGTTGCAGTTGCAAATGAGAACTTGTTCTCAACTAGCCTTCCTGGTTAAATATAGGTGAAAGAAAAAAACGTACTGCATTGTCGG
>NC_088225.1:21288476-21315934 GCF_036934945.1 Oncorhynchus masou masou | reverse complement strand
ACGTACACACACAGACAGACAGATACAAACACATAATCCTTTCTACTCTCCTTCTAACAGAGGAGGGAACCCCACTACAGGTGTGGGGCTCCGGAACACCCAGGAGACAATTCATCTACTCTCTGGTATGTTTAGTGAATTACTGTGTGTGTGTGTGTGTGTGTGTGTGTGTCAGATATGTGTGTGTGTACATTACATCTGTGTGTGTGTTTTCTCAGGATGTTGCACGTCTGTTCCTCTGGGTGCTGCGGGAGTATGATGAGATTGACCCCATCATTCTCTCTGGTGAGTCCAACATGGTGTGTGTGTGTGATCAGTCAATGTGTGTGTGTGTGTGTGTACCATATGTAACTGGACCAAGCTCCTTTGTCACTTGTTTCTCACAGTGGGGGAGGAGGAGGAGCTCCCCATCAAGGACGCCGTAGAGATGATTGCAGATGCCCTGGACTTCAAAGGTCAAATAGTTGTATCCTTCCACAGGCTGTGTACGCCTGATAGGAGTTGCTCCTAGGCACAGATCTAGGATCAGCGTATCTTCCCCAGTTCCTTACCTTAACCATTATTCAAATGTGACCTTAGATCACTGTCTAGAACCAATCTAGTAGAATCCTTAGTACAACACCAGCAACCATATCTAAACGGTTCATTACACCTGTTGGACTGAAAGACGTACAGATGTAATACATTAAATGCCCACTCGGACTGGCTATCCCCCATATCCGTTGCACTGTAACTATGTCATCTCCCTGAGCTTTGCCTTCTGTGGCCCTTGACCTATGACATCAGTTCGACACCAGCAAGTCAGACGGTCAGATGAAGAAGACGGCCAGCAACGCCAAGCTGCGACGCTACCTCCCTGACTTCACCTTCACGCCGCTCTCTGAAGGTCAGAGATCCAAATATTGAGGGTTTATTTCCTGTCCAGAAAACAACTCAATATTGTAGTTGGAATTAGTTGCCTTGTATATAACACAGACGCATTACAGCATGATATTTGATACCTATCTGGTTATTGGTTGTTTTATGATTATGATGAAAGTAATGTTCACAGTGATTAAACCACTCTTCCAAAATGCACAGTATCCATAGATGACTGACTGTGTCTCTCCTCCCCTACAGGTATCAAGAAGACCTGTGATTGGTTCGTGAACAATTACGACATAGCCCGAACATGAAGACCAATGAAGGTCGAGACATGAATATTGTTTAATGAAAAAGATCAGGGCTACATCCCAATACTACTACTGTGCCTTCCAAGTCTTGTGTCCTTGTCTTCATGCCAACTGATTAGTGAAAGTTCTGGATAGGTTTCACCATCTGGCCGGTAAAGTTCTGTCAGATCAGTGGGCATGAAGTAAAGGCACACAGGACTCAGGACAATTTCTGCACTCACAATACCCCACCTTGTTGTTCTCCCCAGAACTGTCTGGCAACCATTTTGGATCCTTTCTCCTCTATTTGCACCGTTGATGACAGGAATTGACATTAAGGTTTGAAAGGCTCTTGCCCATTGGACAGCAGTTTTTTTTGTTGGTTGCCTGATGATTACTGTCACTTGACAGAAAATTTTAAAGTAATTGTTTACAAGCAAAATGGTCACAGGGATACTTTGAGATTTTGGCAATGAGGCCCATTATCTACTTCCCCAGAGGCTGTTGAACTCCTGGATACCATTTTTATGTCTCTTTGTCCAGTATGAAGGAACTTAGAGGTCATTTTGTGAGCCAATGCTAACTAGTGTTAGCACAATGACTGGAAGTCTATGGGTATCTGCTAGCATGCTATGAAGTAGAAAAATCAGTTTGAAGGCGTAACTTTTGCAGCGCATGAGACCCTCCTACAACCTGGTTGTAAGCATACCGGCTCTGGGAGACTAAGATTTAGACGCACAGCTCACAATCGAGAGCAATAGGATATAGTATTGTCTGGCGCTCTGCTCACCCTGACCAATAGTTATACTTCCTGTGTAGCAGGACCAAAACATTTTTAGTGTGGCCCTTATGTTAGGCTACTGAAATTCAGTTTTGAAAAATCCCCTCCCTAATGGGGCAAGCACAGAGCAGGTTCAACTTGTCTGGGTGCCATAAATTGTCCATCAATTGTCCATCTTTCACTTAAACAATGGGGAGGAACCAGAAAAATCCCCTGGGGAAACCTCAGAGCAGGTTCAACTTGCCCGACTGCTCAGTTCATTTGCTCCAAGCAATAGGGCAACCCTTAAGGTCAATCCCTGATTATGTCCTCCATTACATGTCCTTCCTGATGGTGTCTGAACTGGTCCAGCCACCTGATCCCCTACAGTATGACAATCAGTTACTATGAGCAATACTGCAGAGTCATGTGTTTACACTCAAATACATCACATTATTTTCATTTTAATATCTAACATATATAGTTGAAGTGTATGATCTATTTGTGATTGAATATTGACAAAAATATGGATTTTTTCTTGATGTAAGAATGAGGTGTCAGTCATTAAGAGTGATGCTGTATGACATGTTTTCTCACTACAAAACAAGTATAAGCCTACAGTAAAGTAGCCTGGATCTAAACATTGGAGCCAACTGTTTCTCATCATTCACTGGCCTCGGTCCACACTGCAGATCATAATACTGGTTTGTGTTAAAAGATTGTGATTTATCTGGGATAAACATATCAGAAACTAATATAAAGTCAACTTCCGGAAGAATCTTGAGAATTAGGACATCACTGTCGCTCCACCTCACTGTAAAAAAAATACATTGTAGAAACAGGACAGGAAGAAGCAGGTTTTTAGGGGTCAAACGACAGTTTCAAATGTCAACTAAGTTTGACGATAACACTGAGGAAGCCAAGATCATTTGGGATCTGCCAGTTATCGCTCCATTAATAAACGGTCAGATGTGTTATCAGTATATTTGACTCATCAAGTCATTTTCCTCAGGAGAGGAAGGTGGAACATTAATATGCCTACACCTGTCATGTCATGCTGAATAAGGATGAATGACTTCTGCTTGACATGGTTTCTCTAATACACAACCACTTCTCCATGGCATGAAGTAGTACAGGCCAAAAGTACTGTCATTGAAGTACACACTACTCTTATCCAAGTAAGTACATACACAACAAAGTTGCTGCAAAGTAGATTTCCAATGAATCCACTGGATAGCACAGTAGACCTCTGGCAGAACCTCAAAGAATATTAGTGTGTCTTCATTGAAAAGCCTTAAGATGTATGACATCATTGTCCAGTGTTTTGCTTCTAATTATGCAAACCAACCAGAAACATGACAAGGAGACCAGCCACGGCAACAGCAGGGTTTTATTACAAATTAAAATAAAACAAAAAATACTTCTAAAATGAGAAAGAGGCCTGGGGAGATACGGCAAATCGTACAAAATAACCCACACTTGTCTTGTTGAATCCAGTGGGTTGTGGTGGGAGATGAGTCAGCAGGCAAGATCTACACGGAATGTTTTCGTTGATACCTTCACATCTGCGTAATTCATTGATAAACCTACATTTTGTAAGAGTAAGTTGTTTGACCTGAAAGGACTGCCACAGGTACAGTTGACTTCAAACCATTTCTAGAGACAGACATTGAGGCTAGTTTACACACCGCATCTCAAATCACAGTTGCGTAACACTTTTCTTTCTACCTTATTCCACTCTCTTCCAAGGACCCTGTTCTATCCTTCTCCTCCTTCCACTGATCAATCAATGAGGACGTTGCTCTCATGCTCTTCCTCTCCTATTCATCTCCTCCTCCCTCCCTAGGTCGTGTTCATTAGGCACCAAAGGGACTGAAAGAGGAACTTGGACTCAGTCTCCATTTTAAAACGCATGCCCTAATGAACACGAGCCCGGTTTACTCTGTGAGGTAGAAGTGCATCTTGTCGTTGACGTTCTTCCTCTCGGGGTTGAGGCGTTTGAGGATCTGGGCCAGGACGTTGACCGTCTGCTCGCTGCTCAGGCCAGTCCTCTTGGTCTGGAACTTCTTCAGAAGGTCCTTGGTGGTCATGGGCTTCCGGATCAGGTAGCGACGCACCGCCTCCTCCGTCAGCTGAACGTCACTGTGGAGAGTGGGACAAAACACCAGGGGGAGGGTGTGTGGTGGAAGGGGGGAGAGAATAAGAAGAAAGACCGTGCGTGTGGGAGAGGACAGAGAAAAGAGGGAGAGAGAGAACGAGAGTGTGAGAGCTAGAGAGGGTAAGGGTGAGAAAAGTGAACAAACAGGAGAGATTGAAGAGGAATATACCTGGAACTGGGGGTTGATTTGCCTGAGGGGGGCTGTGGCGTGCTCTTCCCTGAGGGGACAGGACTCTGGGTGGTGACAGCCGTACTGCTGGACTCCATCTTCAGCCTCTTGGCAGCTGGAGACTCAGAGCTTCCACCCACCACCTGTCTCTTACCTGTGAGGGGAGGAAGCAGGGAGACAGATGCAGTTTTAACAACCCTTTATTGTTCAATAAAGAAGAGTTAGCATGCAGTGCTGAGGTCACACATAGCCTTAAGGTACCACAAACAAAATAAGACTTTCAGATCCTGTGAATATGTAAATATAAATGAAAACATTACAAATATCAAAATCTATTTCCCATCTGTGAATATGTGTGTGAGTGCATGCGCGTGCGTGTGTGTACCTTGCTCCAGTTTGCTAGCGGCGGCTCGGAGTGTGTTGGAGGTGGAGGCGGAGTCTATGGACGGTGTTCCAGGGCGACTGCCAGTCCTGGAGCTGCCTCCAGAGCCACGCCCACCACCGCGCTTAGGAGGAGTACGCTTCTTCTGGGGGGGGGTAGGAGGAAACGTCAAGAGTGGTAGTCAAGAGCATTGTCCACAAGAGCCACTCTCAACCTCTCAGGACCCAGACCAAGAAAGACCCAGTGTTTGCAGACCGTTATCACACCAACACCAGTTGAAATGTGGAGTACCAAGATAGAGGGTCAGACCAACACCAACCGCATCAAAGGGTTAAAAAGGCCTGTTTTTGTGCCCACACTGCTGCCACACTAGGGAAGCAAGATACCCTGGAAATTGTGTGTTGTGTCACCCCTTTTGTGCCACATAGAATCTACAAAATATGGTATCAGGTTCATCAACTACCAGAGTCTTGTTCAAGACTTTTAGAAAAGCCCCAGATCTTAGGCACCGTAACCTCAAGAACACGATATCAAGACTCCATCTCTGCGAGAAAGACAGGGAAATGGGGTTGACATTGAACAGTGGCACTACAAAAGGGACCACACACAAACTAACACTCTCTCACACACACACACACACCATGAAGAGAGCGGAGGCTGCCTCTCCATCGATGTCGCTGTCCTCCGAAGTGTCCGACTCACCGCTGCTGTCTGAAACACACACACAATATTATCACATCATAGCCCCCTTCAACAAAAACACACAACATTGTCACATCATAGCCCCCTTCAACAAAAACACACAACATTGTCACATCATAGCCCCCTTCAACAAAAACACACAACATTGTCACATCATAGCCCCCTTCAACAAAAACACAGTATATTTCCGTGGGTTCAAGTCTTGCCACTTCCCTGTGATACCCGATCAGTAAAGATTCTATAGAAGAAGAAAAACTGTTACCTCTCTTCTTCTTTGTCTGGACTGGGGTCTTCTTCCCTTCCTCTTCCTCCTCCTCCTCTTTCCCCTCTTCCTCGTTCTGTTTCTCCTCCTCGCTCTCTTCCTCACTCTCCGATGCCTCGTCGATTCCTGTGAACAGAGTTAAAGTTCTTAGAATTCACACACGAACACGTATTGTTTCCATGGGGGTGCCCTCTGACCTTTGGGAACGGCCTCTTTATTGGACTTGGCCTTCTCTTCGCCGACCTCTTCCTCTGAACTGCAGGAACAAGGGAGTAAGGAGCGAGAGCAAGGAAGGGATGAAAGAGAAACAGATGTGAGAAAATAAATGAGGTTGCAGGAAGTGTGTGTATGGCTCTACAAGTGTCTCTGGTGTGAGACCATACCGTTGTCAATAGAAGTTGTGGTGTACAGTGCATTCTGAAAGTATCCAGACCCTTTACTCAGTCCTTTGTTGAAGCACCTTTGGCAGCGATTACAGCCTCAAGTCTTCTTGGTTATGATGCTACAACACTTGTATTTGAGGAGTTTCTTCCATTCTTCTCTGCAGATCCTCTCAAGCTCTGTCAGGTTAGATGCGGAGAGTCGCTTCACAGCTATTTGCAGGTCTCTCCAGAGATGTTCGATCAGGTTCACATCCGGGCTCTGGCTGGGCCATTCAAGGACATTCAGAGACTTGTCCTGAAGCCACTCCTGCGTTGTCTTGGCTGTGTCCTTAGGGTCATTGTTCTGTTGGAAGTTGAACCGTTGCACCAGTCTGGGGTCCTGAGTGCTCTGGAGCAGGTTTTCATCAAGGATCCCTCTGTGCTCAGGTCCTCTTCCCCTCGATACAGACTAGTCTCACAGTCTCTGCCGCTGAAAAACATCCCCCACCGCATGATGCTGCCACCACCATGGTTCACCGTAGGGATGATGACAGGTTTCCTCCGGACATGATGCTGCCACCACCATGCTTCACCGTAGGGATGATGCCAGGTTTCCTCCGGACATGATGCTGCCACCACCATGCTTCACCGTAGGGATGATGCCAGGTTTCCTCCAGATGTGACGCTTGGCATTTAAAGAGTTCAATCTTGGTTTCACCAGACCAGAGAATATTGTTTCCAATGTCTGGGATTCCTTTAGGTGCCTTTTAGCAAACTCCACAGAGGAACTCAAAGCTCTTTCAGAGTGACCATCGAGTTCGTAGTCAACTCCCTGACCTAGGTCCGCTCAGTTTGGCAGAGTGCCCAGCTCTAGGAAGAGTCTTGGTGGTTCCAAACTTCTTCCATTTAAGAATGATGGAGGTCACTGTGTTCTTGGGAACATTCAATGCTGCATAAATGTTCTTGGGAAACATTTTTGGTACCCTTCCCCAGATCTGTGCCTCCACACAATCCTGTCTCTAAGCTCTACGGACAATTCCTTCAACCTCATGGCTTAGTGCATGTCAGAGCAAAAACCGTCAACTATGAGACCTTATATAGACAGGTGTGTGCCTTTCCAAATCATGTCCAATCAATTGACTTTACCACAGGTGGACTCCAATCAAGTTGTAGAAACACCTCAAGGATGAACATCTCTGGAGACCTGAAAACGGCTGTGAAGCGACGCTCCCCATCCAACCTGAGCTTGAGAGGCCCCCGAGTGGCACACCGGTCTAAGGCACTGCATCTGTGTGCTAGACAAATTACTACAGACCCTGGTTCGATTCCAGGCTGTATCACAACCGGCCGTGATTGGGAGTCCCATAGGGCGGCGCACAATTGGCCCAGCGTCGTCCGGGTTTGGAGAGTAGGCAGTCATTGTAAATAAGTAATTTGTTCTTAACTGACTTGCCTGGTTTTAAATAAAAGGTTAAAAAAATGATAAATGGAAACAGGATACACCTGAGCTCAATTTTGAGTTTCATAGCAAAGGATCTGAATACTAAGTATTTCAGTTTTCATATTTAATAATTTTGCAAACATAAAAAAAAAAAAAAAAAAAAACTTTGTCATTATGGGGTTTGTCTGTGATTATCTGTGAGTGTGTCTGTCTGTCTGTGTGTATCTGTGAGTCTGTCTGTCTGTCTGTCTGTGAGTCTGTCTGTGAGTCTGTCTGTGAGTCTGTCTGTGAGTCTGTCTGTGAGTCTGTCTGTGAGTCTTTGTGAGTCTGTCTGTGAGTTGTCTGTGATTTAATCCTGTGATTGTCTGTGTCTGTGTGTGTGTGTGTGTGAGTCTGTGTGAGTCTGTCTGTGAGTCTGTCTGTGAGTCTGTCTGTGAGTCTGTCTGTGTGTGTGTGTGTGTGTGTGTGAGTCTGTCTGTGTGTGTGTGTGTGAGTGTCTGTGTGGGTGTGTGTATCTGTGAGTCTGTCTGTGTGTGTGTGTATCTGTGAGTGTGTGTGTGTGTGTGTGTGTATCTGTGAGTCTGTGTGTGTGTGTGTGTGTGTGTGTGTATCTGTGTGTGTGTGTGTGTGTGTATCTGTGAGTCTGTGTGTGTGTGTATCTGTGAGTCTGTGTGTATCTGTGAGTCTGTCTGTGTGTGGGTGTGTGTGTGTATCTGTGAGTCTGTCTGTGTGTGTGTGTATCTGTGAGTCTGTCTGTGTGTGGGTGTGTGTGTGTATCTGTGAGTCTGTCTGTGTGTGGGTGTGTGTGTGTATCTGTGAGTCTGTCTGTGTGTGTGTGTATCTGTATGTTTATCTGTGAGTCTGTCTGTGTGTGTGTGTATCTGTATGTTTATCTTTGAGTCTGTGTGTGTGTGTGTGTCTGTGTGTGTGTGTATCTGTATGTTTATCTTTGAGTCTGTGTGTGTCTGTATGTTTATCTTTGAGTCTGTGTGTGTGTGTGTGTATCTGTATGTTTATCTTTGAGTCTGTGTGTGTGTGTGTGTGTGTATCTGTATGTTTATCTTTGAGTCTGTGTGTGTGTGTGTGTCACCTGCTCTCATCTGACATGTAGTCGACTTCCAGGCCCTCAAAGTCTCCATCGTCACTGTCCTCATTAGCCTCGCTGTCACTGCCCCTCTTCTTCTTCTTCTTCTTCCCCTTCCCCTTCACATCCCCCTCTTTCTTCTTGGGCTTGCTGTCTCCATCTGAGAGGAAGAGGGGGAGAGAAAAGAGAGGGAACGTAAAGGGAGATGCACCTTCTAACAATTCAACAGTTGAACATGTAAAATGTACTTATTTGTTCGACATTGAGATGCGTCTTCAGCTAACAGACACGTGGTTTATACACACTGTATACTAGTGATGAGCACCGACATGGATAATCCACGTTGATATCGGTTGCATTTTTTGCTGTTAAATATCGATATCATATCGCAATATATCAGAAACACTTTGCTGTATCCTACATGTTGTTTACCCAAATTACAATGTAAAACATTTGTTTAAAAAAAAAATACATTGCATCTGTGTTCATTTCTTGTGTGTGTGTATCTCTGTGAAGTCCAGACAACTAAGGGGTCTGTGGTGATTTTCACCATTTGTTTGGATTCCTCACGTCTTAATCGTTGTTAAGAAGAAGTTTGGTCCATATCGGATGTTGGGAACTATATTTATTGAATATTATATAAATCCTATCAATTGAAATGGCCAATTTGGGTGCAATCAACTAGCTTTCAATTTGAGTTCTAATTGTCTTTCAGAAAAATAACTTTCAAGAAATGCGAATCTGATCTGTTTCTAACTGCAGATACCATTTCAGATCAATCTGATTGGTGGGTGTCCAAAACGTTTCTTGTGCCTTTTGAGGTTGAATGACTCCCATGCCTCTTTCTACTCTGCCTTCATTCTCATCATTACTGGGCTCTCCCTCCCTCCAACCTCCCTTTCATCCTCCTTTCATCCCTCTCTCCTCCCTTCTCTCCATCCCCCTTCCATCCTCCTTCCATCCTTCTCTCCTCCATCCATCCATCCATCCATCCATCCTTCTCTCCACAGAAGCTTTTGTCACTTTCCTCTACTCCATCTCAGTTGATCTTTCTGCGACTCCTCACATCCCATCTCCTCGCCTCGTTCTCAACCGTATTGGAGAAGGTCAAGACGAGACAATGCAACGAATCGAGGAAAGATGAATCGGAAAAAAGCCCAAACCTTCTCGCACGCCACTGTTGCCCGTCACTTCTGAGCTCGCCTCTCTCCTCACCTTCGTCCATCTCTCCTCACCTTCTCCTCCACTGCTGTCGCTCATCACTGCTCAGCTCTCCTCACCTTCTCCTCCACTGCTGTCGCTCATCACTGCTCAGCTCTCCTCACCTTCTCCTCCACTGCTGTCGCTCTCATCACTGCTCAGCTCTCTTCTCTCCTTACCTTCTCCTCCACTGCTGTCGCTCTCATCACTGCTCAGCTCTCTTCTCTCCTTACCTTCTCCTCCGCTGCGGTTGCTCTCATCACTGCTCAGCTCTCTTCTCTCCTCACCTTCTCCTCCGCTGCGGTTGCTCTCATCACTGCTCAGCTCTCTTCTCTCCTCACCTTCTACTCCACTGCTCTCATCACTGCTCAGCTCTCTTCTCTCCTCACCTTCTCCTCTACTGCTGTCGCTCTCATCACTGCTCAGCTCTCTTCTCTCCTTCTCTCCTTACCTTCTCCTCCACTGCTGTTGCTCTCATCACTGCTCAGCTCTCTTCTCTCCTCACCTTCTCCTCCATCTCTGCTCTCATCACTGCTCGCTCTCTTCTCTCCTCACCTTCTCATCACTGCTCAGCTCTCTTCTCTCCTCACCTTCTACTCCACTGCTCTCATCACTGCTCAGCTCCTCCACTGCTCTACTGCTCTCATCATCTGCTCAGCTCTCTTCTCTCCTCACCTTCTCCTCCACTGCTGTCGCTCTCATCACTGCTCAGCTCCAGGTCATCCTCCAGGTCATGGATGCGCAGGTCCCCTCCTCTTCCTCCCTTCTTCTTTTTCTTCTTCCCCCCCTTCTCGCCCTCCTCGTCGTCATCGTCCGGCCCTCTCTCCTGCTCCCGCAGGCGCCTCTGGAGCATGATGCTGAAGTGGTTCACCACCTTGTTCCTCCTGAGGGGGGGGGGGGGAGAAGTATGTGTGTACCCCACTACGTTCCCCCACATCTACCCCCTAGTGTTTTTACCTGAGGGGTGAATTTGCACCCCCCATCTTTATTCTTCCCCTCAGTATTTCCCCTTCTCCTGCCTCTCTCCCCCACACCTGTCTCCCCTCCCCTCCACCATCTCCTCACCTGCCCCACTCCTCCTCTGCCTCCTCGGCGGTCAGCGTGCGGTGTTTGGCCTGGGGCACGAAGTTGTACCAACCGTTGACGGGGAAGGCCTCAAAGGCCCCGTCAGGACACTGGGTAAAGATGTAGTAGGACGCATTCTCCGTTATGCCCCCTTTCTTCGTACCCTTGAACCTGAAACAGAGAGAAACATGTTGATATAAAAGGATAGTTCAGGCTATATGGGATCGACAGAAAGACAAAGGATGGCTTGGTAAGTATTTGTGAGAGAACCAGAGCTAAGTAAAGGTAACCTGAAGACCTGTGTGTAGCCTACCTCCTCCCTGCTTTGCCATTGTGTGTGTGTTTGTCTGCCTCACCTCTTCCCTGCCTTGCCGTTGACCTTGAGGATCCAGGGTTGGTCCTCCACCTTGAACTCCCTGGTAACGATTCCAAACTTCTTCCTGCGTGCCTCCTCCCTCTGCTTCTTCCCAAACTCACTGCCTGCCGCCCCCTCCTCAGTCTCCTCCACACCATACATCCTCCTGTTACTCATGTCCCGCTCCATACGAGCCTGGGGGTAGGGGTAAAGGAGGGAGGAGAGATGACAGAGCGTGAGACGGATGGGACAACGGGAGCGGAGTAGGGAGATGAGAAGTGCAGAAGGTTATATAAATAATAGAAGGAGAGGAGACGAGAGAGAGAGAGACGGGCGGAGAGAGAGAGAGACGGGGGAGAAAAACGGGTGGAGAGAGAGAGATGGGGGAATAGAAGAGAGGGGAGGAGAGAGGGGGAGAGGGGGGGGAGAGAGAGAGAGACGGGGGGAGGAGAGAGGGGGAGAGAGAGACGGGGGAGAGAGAGAGACGGGGGGGAGAGAGAGAGACGGGGGGAGAGAGAGGGGGTGGAGAGAGAGAGACGGGTGGAGAGAGAGAGACGGGGGAGAGAGAGGGGGAGAGAGAGAGAGAGAGACGGGGGAGAGAGAGGCGGGGGAGAGAGAGAGACGGGGAGAGAGAGAGACGGGGGAGAGAGAGAGACGGAGGGGAGAGAGAGGGAGGGGGAGGGAGAGAGAGAGAGAGAGACGGGGAGAGAGAGAGAGAGACGGGGAGAGAGAGAGAGACGGGGAGAGAGAGAGAGAGAGACGAGAGAGAGGGGGGGAGAGAGAGACGGGGGAGAGAGAGACGGGGGAGAGAGAGAGAGAGAGAGACGGGGGGAGAGAGAGAGGGGGAGGGGGAGAGAGAGAGACGGGGGGAGAGAGAGAGGGGGAGAGAGAGAGACGGGGGGAGAGAGAGAGAGACGGGGGGAGAGAGAGAGACGGGGGGAGAGACGGGGGAGAGAGAGAGAGAGAGACAGGGAGGGAGAAAGAGACATGGAGGAAGAGAGAACGAAGGAGAGACAGACAGGGAGAGAGAATCATTGAGTGTTCTAGTAGGCCTATTGAGGAAAGTTGTAATGAGAGGGAGTTTCCCAGAGGGCCCAGAGAGTTGGCCTGCATACCTGGGTCCAGGAGGAGCAGTTTACTTTGTCCCCAGAGTTAAAGGCCATGATGCTGTACTTCTTACTGGTGTTCCTACACACACACACACAGGTTAGTGGTGTAAGCTATATCATGATTCATGTAGATACCACATCATGTACATTCGGAAAGTATTCAGACCTCTTGACTTTTTCCACATTGTTGTTGTTCCCCCCCCCAATCTACACTCCATAATGACAAAGAAAAAACAGGTTTTAGAATAAAATAATTACAATTACGAACTGAAAGTAAGTAAGTATTCAGACCCTTTACTCATTATTTTGTTGAAGCACCATTGGCAGCGATTACAGCCTCGAGTATTAAACCTGTCTCCGAGATCTACGGCAATTCCTCCGACCTCATGGCTTGGTTTTTGCTCTGACCATGCACTGTCAACTATGGGACCTTAAATAGACAGGTGTGTGCCTTTCCAAATCATGTCAAATCAATTGAATTTACCACAGGTGGACTTCAATCAAGTTGTAAAAACATCTCAAGGATGATCAATGGAAACAGGATGCAACGGAGCTCATTTTTAGGGTCTCATAGCAAAGGCTCTGAATACTTATGTAAATAAGGGATCTATTTATATTTTTTTAATAAAATGTGCAAAAATGTCTGAAGACCTGTTTTCGCTTTGTCATTATAAACCATTGTATGTAGATTGAGGAGGGAATAAAATACATCTATTTTAGATGAATACTGCAATGTAAAGATCTGAGTGGCTGGTAGATTTTTTAAATCTACCTGACACAGTGGCTGTTGAACCAAAAAGTAAATTGTATGTCCTGCTTGGAACACTACACATACAGAAGATACACTTAGGGAAAGTTAGCTGTTTTATCAACTGAGGTTTTTGTTTGAGATGTTTTTTTATGTGTTCACTCCCGCGTTTCCATTAGCTCAGGAAGTGTCGTAATTCAGATAAAAATGTGCAACGGTGGGAATCCGTGTTAAAATTATGCAGTGTCTTTTGTACTTGGAAAATTATTTTGGGGTGATTTGAAAGTAGAGTGAGGTTTCCAAAACCGTATTGCATGAAATGATTATTAACGGTTAGACAGAGAGTCTGTTGTACACATTGGCCTTCTGTGGTCAAATGTTAAATGAGAACCCAATGGCTGTAGGCCTTGGATAGTACTTACTTGGGGACCCGGACTATGTACTCTGTAGAAGAGGAACTGCTTCCACCCTGTAAAAACACACACAGTTTGCTACACTACATATACAAATGTAAGTGGACACCCCTTCAAATGAGTGGATTCGGCTATTTCAGCCACACTCGTTGCTGGCAGGTGTATAAAAATTGAGCACACAGACATGCAATAAACATAGACAAACATTGGCAGTAGACTGCCCTTAGTGAAGAGCTCAGTGATTTTCAAATCCTTCAAATGATGCCACCTTTCCAACTAGTCAGTTTGTTTAATTTCTGCCGTTAGAGCTGCCCTGGTCAACTCTAACTGCTGTTATTGTGAAGTGGAAACATTTAGGAGCAACAACGGATCAGCCGCGCAGTGGTAGGCCACACAAGCTCACAGAACGGGACCGCCGAGTGCTGAAGCTCGTATAAATCGTCTGTCCTCAGTTGCAACACTCACTACCAAGTTCCAAACTGCCTCTGGAAGCAACGTAGTACAATAACTGTTTGTCAGGAGCTTCATGTAATGGGTTTCCATGGCCGAGCAGCCGCACATAAGCCTAAAATCACAATGCCAAGCGTCGGCTAAAGTGATGTGAAGCTTGCCTCCATTGGACTCTGGAGCAGTGGAAATGCGTTCTCTGGAGTGATGAATCACGTTTCACCATTTGGCAGTCTAAAGGACGAATCTGAGTTTGGCGGATGCCAGAACACTACCTGCCCCAATGCATAGTGCAGACTGTAAAGTTTGGTGGAGGAGGAATAATGGTCCGGGGCTGTTTTTCATGTTCAGGCTCCTTAGTTTCGGTAAAGGAAATCTTAACGCTACAGCAGACATTGACATTCTAGACGATTCTGTGCTTCAAACTTTGTGGCAACAGTTTGGGGAAGGCCCTTTCCTGTTTCAGCATGACAAAGCAAGGTCCATACAGAAATAGTTTGTCGAGATCGGTGGAAGAACTTGACTGGCCTGCACAGAGCCCTGACCTCAACCCCAAGGAACACCTTTTGGATGATTTGGAATGACGACTGAGAGCCAGGCCTAAATGCCCAACATCAATGCCCGACCTCACTAATGTTTTTGTGGCTGAATTCAGAATGGAAGCAAATCCCTGCAGCAATGTTCCAACATCTACTGGAAAGCTTTCCCAGAACAGTGGAGGCTGCTATAGCAGTAAAGGGGGTCCATATTAATGCCCAGCAAGCCTGACAATGAGATAAGCAAGCAACAGATGAAGCAAATGTGTTGAGCAATAGACTGATACCGTCATGTTGACCCTACAAGTAAACCATACACCCAAGACTTACCAATGACGCCATGGTCGACTGTATACAGAGGCAGTATGCCCCTATTCTTAGTCAAGCAGTCACCTGTAAGTGATCACCTGTTGAAGTATAACGAAAAAAAATTCAGTTCATAGCAAGATAGAACACTATAGGACGTGCTTAACTGACTTCGGTCTCAGCATATGCAGATATTACTCATCATAAGGCAGTTGTTTGTGGTCATTTTATGTACTAACGTTAGCTATATAACCATATATTTTGGATATTAAACGCTTCGCCTCTTCCTCTGATAGAGCTAAGTTACTACTTACTGTACGTTAGTCTGTAGCTAGTTACCAGTAGGCTAAGACACTCAAGAAATATATTGACCCAGTCAACCTACCTCTTCAAAATGTGCGAAACAAAAATATGTTGCTTTGTAGGTAATCAAACGTAAGTCATGGATAACATTTCATATTAGAATGTATCTAGCACTTAATATCTGGTAGCTAACGTTACTCATGCAGTCGTTCGTTAAATATTTGTATTGGGTTAGTACTATCTAGTATCCTTTGGACTTCCCTACCCAACCTAACCATAAATCTTTTCCTTTATTTCGGTAGGGACGTACTAAGGATCTAAAATAACACTAACAGATGACAAGTATTGCTGCTTTCCGCCAACCGTTCCGTCAAGAATAATGGTCGGCCGGAAAACAAATTCAAACAGCACTTAGTTCTTAGTAGATATGTGCCATAGGCTCGTGCCGCGAAACCAAAGAATATCCTATTATTAAAACAACTGTCCATTGTTTCCAGTTATCTATGAAATATGACCTATAATTCATTACAATTCCTTCTAAAAAGTATAATTATTGCAGTTAGATGATATCATCCTATGTGAGGAAATAGCAAGCATATTTTAAACATTGTTTGAGATAAAAGTTTGAGGTGTGATTTTTGAAGTGTTTTTTTTTCTCCAATTAATGCGTTGGCCACAAGTACGAGTATAACCGGTCAACATTATTTGCGTACAAGTTAACAGAAATTGACTTTTAAAAGTGAGATTTTCACTGTACAATTACTTTAAATCCTTGGTGACGATTAATGATTGAAAACATCTGGTTGACAACTGTTGAGAGACCATCTACAGTAGGCTGCTGTGATTCTACCTTGCTACATATTTGCCAAGACTCGTTATTTACCAACAAATTATTTTTATTTATCAAACTGTATCGTGCAATATATACACATTTTCATTAATAAATTACAGCCATACTATATTTATGCACTTGTGAAGGAGTGTTACAACCCTGCCTGGAAAACGCACTCCATTCACCTTTAATGGTACAAAAACACCCTCATTGGCTGTATGATTTGAAGATGTTGAAGATGCTATGAAAGTTTTTAAAAGATAATGCAATGGCAAATTAGATTACATTTATCTAAAGTAGTCTAACAACCCAAAGTGGCGTGTTCGAATCTCATCACAAACAACTTTAGCATTTTAGTTAATTAGCAACTTTGCAACTGCATACTACTTTTTAGCTACTTTGCAACTACTTTGCATGTTAGCTAACCCTTCCCATAACCCTAACCCTTAACCTTAACCCTAACCTTAACACTAACCTAAACCCCTAATCCATAGCCTAGCTAACGTTAACCACCTAGCTAATATTAGCATTAGCCACCTAGCCATCTAGCTATCATAAGCCACAACAAATTGTAATTCGCAACATATCATACAAATTGTAGTTCATAACATATCATACGAATTGAAATGAGTAACATATTAATACATACCATGCCAAACGTAACATATCATTCTGATTTGAGCAGCCTGGATTTTTCATTTACCATGTTACGTAAACCCTGAGTCCAGGTTGACTATTTTGTTTCTCAACAGATTATTGTGTTTCAATCTCCTCCCTTGGTATTGGCTCTACATTTAAATAGGCTATGATGTTGTGTTCCAATTGCACTTCAATTGGCCTACTGTAGCCTAGCTGTCAAATATTTTAAATAGGCTACCTGTCTAGCTATTTATTTTTGAGGAAGTTTGGCTATTAAATGAGTGGTGGATAAATGGTAGGCTAATATTTGTTGTGTAGTGGGAATAAGTCAGTCATGTCAGTAAAGGAGAGACGTCCTGTAATATGATTATGATTTAGGACTATATAATACAAGTAAAATAAGCACATAAGCCACATGCTGCCTTGCGATCTCCTTACCAACAGCAAATGCATCTGTTTTATCATTAGGCCTACATTATAATGTTTAGATTAAACTACCATTATTACAGAATTAAAAATTGTACATTTCCCTCAAAATAACAATATTTGCTTGCAATACAATTGATCAACTACTAGAAGTTGTGCATACGCATGATCTGAGAGTATGTGGACTGTGGAAATAATCATACTTTCCTGTCAAGTTCATAATTGATAAATACCAACTTTT
This sequence comes from Oncorhynchus masou masou, assembly GCF_036934945.1. NCBI lineage: Eukaryota > Metazoa > Chordata > Actinopteri > Salmoniformes > Salmonidae > Oncorhynchus > Oncorhynchus masou. The sequence goes on along the minus strand of NC_088225.1, from coordinate 21,298,843 downwards.
GCAGGAACACCGGCGTACACAAGGGCTGCGTTCAGTAAGTTTTTACATTCTGGAATGTTTAATTGACCGGAAACGGTGCTGTACTGAAGGACCAGTTGAAAAACTGGGAGGGGTTGGGTTGTGGATTGGGGAACGCAGTCAGCATGGCAACCACCCTTTAAATTGATCACTCATTGTTTCAAGCCACACCCACCAAACGGGAGCAAAAATACCTCAAAGTCTGTTCAATAACATTTAAGAAAGAACGTTTTGGGTAAATGTGTCGTTCAGTACAAGCCGTTCCGCAACTTAGCAAACATTCAAGTGACCTGAATGCACCTTAGGTTTAGAGTCTTTTTGTGTGCTTCCCCAAACCATTACAAGACAAATTGACATGCATCTTTGATGCAACTTTGATAAATGAGGCCACTGGACTGGGACACGGTCATATAACTACATTTCTTTTGCAATTATTGGAAATTCAGAATAAGGAAGGGAATACTATACTATTTACAGAAATATCAAGAAGCAAATAAACAAAAAACATTATAGACTAGTATACAAATGAAGACTCAGAGAATTGACATAAGCAGGCTTTACATAGAATCTTTGCTTTGGCCTCCCTCATCACTCAAATGAACTGCCCTGAACCCCTGAAAGCATGTTGAGAGAGGACTGCAGATAATGGTAGAAAATCCATTTACAAATAAAACCAGGTTTGCACAAAGACAGCTGCCATTTACCTCCTCAAATCTTATTCACATGAACACAGGGAGTTGAAAAACGTGTTTTTGTTCTTGGTTTCTTTATTTTCCATTTGTCTTGTCAGTGTGCTGTATTTACATAGAGATCATCAGATGCAACAGAGCATGTCCAGCTTTACAAGACAAATTGACAGCACAGGCAAAACAGTGAGTAATGACGCACTATTTTACTTATTTCTATTTCTTTCTTCTTTCTGTCTTTGTTCTGTCAAGTCCATCCACAGTATCGCTCCATCAGAATGGTTTTGTCCCTGTTTTCTATGACCAACTTTTTAATAAGATTGTAATTTTTTCAGAAGGGAGTTGCAGGTATCAGAGAAATGCATACAGCGACAGAGGACAGCATCAACAGTTTTGTAATATTCTGTATGTAAGGGAAATAAACAAAAAATGCTTCCCCAACCCATTCCCCCCAACCCCCTCAGCCCCCTTTACACCCACCCGGAAGGCATTATTCCCACCCCTTCCCACCCTGTCTTGTCCCATTCCCCCCAACCCCCTCAGTCCCCTTTACACCCACCCGGAAGGCATTATTCCCACCCCTTCCCACCCTGCCCTGTCCCATTCCCCCAACCCCCTGCCCCCTTTACACCCACCCGGAAGGCATCCCATTCCCCCCTGTCTTGTCCCAAACCCCCTCAGTCCCCTTTACACCCACCCGGAAGGCATTATTCCCACCCCTTCCCACCCTGCCCTGTCCCATTCCCCCAACCCCCTCAGTCCCCTTTACACCCACCCGGAAGGCATTATTCCCACCCCTTCCCACCCTGCCCTGTCCCATTCCCCCAACCCCCTCAGTCCCCTTTACACTCGCCCGGAAGGCATTATTCCCACCCCTTCCCACCCTGCCCTGTCCCATTCCCCCAACCCCCTCAACCCCCGGAAGGCATCAGTCCCCCCTTTATTCACCCCCTCAGTCCCGGAAGGCATTATTCCCACCCCTTCCCACCCTGTCTTGTCCCATTCCCCCCAACCCCCTCAGTCCCCTTTACACCCACCCGGAAGGCATTATTCCCACCCCTTCCCACCCTGCCCTGTCCCATTCCCCCCAACCCCCTCAGTCCCCTTTACACCCACCCGGAAGGCATTATTCCCACCCCTTCCCACCCTGCCCTGTCCCATTCCCCCCAACCCCCTCAGTCCCCTTTACACTCGCCCGGAAGGCATTATTCCCAACCCTTCCCACCCTGCCTTGTCCCATTCCTCCCGCATCTGAGAGAGTTCTTTACAGAGTGAAGTATATTTGTCCAGGCCTCAATTGTTCCTTGACTAGCTCCATTCGTTCTCGTGGTCAATAATGTTGTTAGAACTTCTAATAGTAACTGTATCCACTGGTTCAATGGGACAGAGTGAGGTGGTGCCAAATTGCAGGGTTTTGCAGCTCAATCAGCAGACTGATTGAGAGATTCAATGAGCTATCATCATTAAGTAACATAATGGTTTAGCAGCATTTAACTGCAGGGCACTCCCACATCATATGAAGGAATGTACTTACTTGATTTAGGGGACATAGTGAGCATTTTGAAGTTGGGCCCTATTTCATTATAAAATGTTTCTTGGGTGTTAGACAAAGTCTGTGAACAAACTTGAAAAGTTTTTTATGCCTTTTGAAAGAATCATAGCGCTAGTATAACTGGATGTTGAATTGTTCTCACATGTCTCTGATAACTTGTATAACTGTCTGGGTAGTTTAATATAGGTATCACTAACTGCATGTTGAAAGATTAGTTGGGTAACAAGGCTGTAATGGATGCAATATCATCCTACTGAGCTAAGGTGTGTTCCCTGAGAACCATCATTGGTCAACAGGTGAGATAGAAATCAAGGTCTAACCCTGTCTGTCTTCAAGCTCAGCAGCAATGTTACAGACTTTCTTTGTTTAAAAGAACACTGCCCTGATGTGCACACACACTTCTGAAACCTACAAGGGGAGTCTAAGTGGAAGCAAGGGATTTTCACAGTATCCAAAACTTTGAGAATCTGTGATTTTATTTGACAAATGGAAATTTGTGTAAACTCCTCACCTGAATTAAAACATAACGTAAGGACCTGTGATAGGCACTAATCTTTTATGAGCGCCTCTTTAATCTTGCTGCAAATTTGAATTAAGTATTCTGTAAAACTTGAATTAAGCATTCTGTAAAACTTAAATGAAGTATTCTGTAGAAAGACCTTAGCAGTCATATCGACAGAGACTCAACAAGATTCAAGGCAGGTTGAAGGGCTCAAATATTTATTAGATTACAGCTACGGGTCTTAGTGATTCATCGTGAAGGCGCCATATAATTCAACATGTCAATCACATAGTCTTGGAAGATGTACTACATTGACGATACACTGAGCACAAATAGAAGTAGTCTGTGCATAGCTGAACAGACACAGGTAAGGCAAGTGCAGTCTCAAATCAACAAATTGGCCTCAAAGGGCCCGGTCCAGGATCATACCATTAGCCTACTAAATTACAATGAGGGGATTCAATTAAGATTGCCCGGGTGGGCGGAGTTTGCACCGGGTGAAAAGTGATTGCATTCCTTTTGGAACAAGGGTACCTCCCTGGCGTGAGCCGGCTGCCCCGTTCTGGCCGACGGCAAAGTCCAAAAGTGCTGAAAACAAAAGTGACGTAGGTTAAGCACGTGGAGTAATGAGTAGGATTCAGTGTTTTCACATCGAAGTGTTTGCTCTCATGATGAAAACGCATATCTTCTTTATCTGTCTTCCAAACATATACTTTATGGAAAAGACATGTTGTTTGTTTCAGAACGATGCACCATGCAGCCCTGTCAACAATATGGGCAGCACAAATTACAGAGCAGCGCTGATTACTGTTAGAATTAAGAAGGCCGCTCCTCCCTCTCCTCTTTTGCCTGTTCATGTCACGAGCCATCGACCGGTGCAACCCTTGGCAGCTTAATCGAATCCCCTCAGTTACAGCCAGGTTTACTGGCTGGTTCTGCAATGTAACAGGCAATTTTCCTATCCTTCATTAAATTGTTAAATTCAACTAATCTGTTCTTGCAGATACTTTCTTCTTTGCTGGTTCTGTAAAATGTGTATCTGATAAATGTCTGTGCCCAGGTTGTTCTCCAAAAGCACGAGAAGATTCAGAAAGATATGAAATCCATGTTTTGCACCAAGTGAGGAGTTCCCTTGACATTTTAGCAGCCAGACATCTTACAGTTCCAAACATCTTTGCAGGAACTAGTTGTTTGTATGCTATGTGGTCGTCTGCCATGTGTAGAAGTAGATTACAGGGCATCCCACAGTGCTACCAAAACAAAGATCTACACACATGCAAGAGGCATTTCTCACTTGATATAAAACATAGATTATAAATATATATATTTCTGAATATTCTCAAACTTTTGGAGAAGCACCTGCAACTGGACACGGACATTTATAATTACACTTTACAGAATCAGGGGGGGGGGTGTACTGTCACAACTCCCACCAAAGAATCAGGGGGGTACTGTCACAACTCCCACCAAAGAATCAGGGGGGGGGGGGGGGTAACTACAACTATTTAAGCCTGTTAGGCCCACCTAGGTTTGTGCGGGATTGTTATTCTGTTAGTTTGTGGGTGTTCAATGGTATTTTATTTTTCCGGACATTTTGGGTCCTGTGTATGGGCCGGTCAGTTGATGCGCCTTGTGGTTTTGGCGTGACCGTTTTCTCCGGTAATAAAATATACATTTATTCGAACCCTCTGCTCTCTGCGCCTGACTCCAAACCCACTGTTCTTTAAGGACTCTGACAAAAATCCTTATTAGGCTTCTGAATTCCAAAGCCAATTTGAGTTGCCTGTTGTAATTGTCTGAGGCTGTGTTATGCTACTTCAGCGTTTACCACAGAGCAGGCCTCAAAATGGATGACATCCCCCTCTTCCCCCTCCATGCCATCAGTGAAAGAATAGCTTCTGACCTCAGCCAGCGTCTCCCTCACTTTGTGTTTTTAAGATGGAGGTTTGTATCCAAACCTAAACCAGATCATTTGCATAAGTCTCAAACCTTCTGATAACAGAGTTTTGGATGGTGTGCAAATTGAGATGTTTCTCTTGGGATGCACGTATGGGTTAGACTGGGTGAAGGTATTCAATGTATTCAGCCCTGGAAGAGGGATCTGTCAGGATGAGCTACTGTTCTCTGTCTCTACTCCTGGGTGAGTGAACTGATATTTCAGTATTTTATCCCAAATGATCACCATCTAGTATTACTGTCTGTCCTTGACTTTGTGTCTTCTCCTTCCTTTCAGGTTCTCTGTTCATCATTGGGACTTCCTCTTATCCTAATGGTAAGTTACCACCTTGCACAGACTGGTTGAATCAACATTGTTTCCACGGGAAATGACATTTAACCAATGTGGAATAGACGTTGAATTGATGTCTCTGCTCTGTGGGAAGTTCTTTAAATAACCCCTGCATGTCCTTATTCTATATTCTATGTGATCAGTTTGATTATGAGTTCTGATATGTGGTAGGGGGATTAACAGTACAGAAGTAACTCGTCGTAGGGCAATGTGTCCAATTTCTCCTGATGATGGAACAGTGGGCCCATAGCGAAACCCTGGCATTGGGGCTGTATTTTCTATTGTCTTCTTCTTCCACCCAGGTTCCTGTGATGGCTACACGGCTCTGGATGAGCCTCGGCGTAACTATCTCTTCAGCTCTTCCTCTATCCCCGGCTACCCCATCAATACCGACATACAGCGAACACACATATGGGTGCGCTACGTCGGGATCGGAGGGGACACCGTCGTTCCACAATGTGCTCCACTCTATTACAGCGGGGTATATTATCCCATCCATCTGACCTTTACACATCCTCAGTCAGAGTCTGAGACTCCAACTACGGGCAACGCCTGTGGGAACGCAGGTTCCTGCTGTAATTACAATGTAGCTATTCAAGTGATCTACTGCTCTTCTGGAGGATTCTATGTGTACAGGCAGATGAACAACCACCCAATCGACTACATGGGTTATGTGACATGTGAGTAGCGAGTTGAGAAATACCCTGCTTTTTATTTGACTTGTTCCGTTCTCCTCCCAAACACATTTTATTGTCTATTTAGCTCTTAAGTATATTGAGCTGTTAAAATGTACTTTATCTGAAGTTTAATTGATGGATTGGTGTATACTAAAAGAGTAGTAAATCATAAAGCAAGCTACTTGTTTTCGAAGCAGTCAATCTGTTAAGGTCACAGAGACATTATATCTGACTTGAAGTGAACCTGCTCTTGTGTCCCATTGTTCCAAGCTAAAATAGTAGATTGTTAAAGTAGACTGTGTGTCTGTCCTCTCTGTTCAGACCATAGGAACTGTGTAGTAGGCTCCTGCGGCCCCCTTGCAGAGTGTAGTACAACCAAGAATGGAGGCTGTCAATGTGTCTCTGGATACCAGATACCTCCAAAACATCTACCCACAAACCAATCCTACGGTTGCCAAGGTAGAAGTGCCGTAGTAGCTTTGTAATGGGCTGTCTGGTTTTATCAGTGAAATCAGTTTAGACAGTCCTACCTGTTTGATCAGTCTGTCTGTCTGTCTGTCTGTCTGTCTGTCTGGCTGTCTGGCTGGCTGGCTGGCTGGCTGGTTTTATCAGTGAAATCAGTTTAGACAGTCCTACCTGTTTGATCAGTCTGTCTGTCTGTGTCTGTCTGTCTGTCTGTCTGTCTGTCTGTCTGTCTGTCTGTCTGTCTGTCTGTCTGTCTGTCTGTCTGTCTGTATGGCTGTCTGGCTGTCTGGCTGTCTTTCTGTCTGGCCAGACAGATGTAGAAGATAGCCTCTAACTCTGTCCTAACCCTCCCCAACAGATATCAATGAGTGTGAGGAGACCGCTAATCTCTGCGGTCCACATTCCAACTGTACTAATTTACCAGGAGTCTACAACTGTAGCTGTCTAGAGGGGTTTGTACCCTCAGACCCAGCCTTGGCACTCAACCCAACCCACAACCCCTGCACAGGTATGTTCACCACTCATACACCTACTGCACCAATCATATCAATAACATGAGACCAGAGTTTGAATTTCAGGGCTGCTATGAACGACATACCTGCATTTTTTGCTGTTTTTAACTTTGTGAATATATATGTGTGAATTTGTCTGCTGTCTGCTGTGTAAGCAAGATTTTTTTTTAAACATACAGAAAATAAAATTGTTGAACGCTGTCTAGTTTTGTGTGCTTTGATTTGTGGAACTTTGTAAATATTGGCATATTAAATCTATGTCCCCCCAGATGTGAATGAGTGTGTGGAGATTGAGAAGGTTTGTGGTGGTTTTGGTAAATGTACAAACACACCAGGAAATTACACCTGCACCTGTTACAACGGATACAAGCCTGACGGACCCTTCGACTGCCAAGGTCTCTGAACAGCACTAACACTAGCTTTCTGTGATAAATCTGACAAAACGTTTTAAATATTTCAATATAAACCATTTATATAGATAGGGACCAGTAAAACATGAACATATTGAATGGATAACAACAGTCATGTGTATTGCATCATTACATCTAACTTATGCTAATTTACAGTGCTTCCTAAAAGAGATGGAAGAACTCATGGTAGCATTTTATGTTACAGTGTATTATTATCTATATCATACTACTGACCATAATGTTGTCAACCTGGATGCTGCCTGGCACCCTGTCGTAAGATGCTAAGATGCTAACTGAACTATTCAACTATTGAACCCCCACAGATATTGACGAGTGTTTCAACTCAACCATCTGTGGTCAGCAGTCTGTCTGTACCAACACACCAGGAGCCCACAACTGTACCTGTCTCCTAGGCTTCTCACCCACAAACCCAGGCCTCGACCCCAGCAAGACCAACCCCTGTATAGGTACTGTGTTGTCTCACTGCTGTTGTCGTTAACATACTGTATCATGGGGCACTGACTCGGTTTACATCCCAAATGGCACCCTATTCCCTATGTATATAGTGAATGTGTATATGGGGTGTATGTATATGTACACAGGGTGTATGTATATAGTGAATGTGTATATGGGGTGTATGTATATGTACACAGGGTGTATGTATATAGTGAATGTGTATATGGGGTGTATGTATATGTACACAGGGTGTATGTATATAGTGAATGTGTATATGGGGTGTATGTATATGTACACAGGGTGTATGTATATAGTGAATGTGTATCTGGGGTGTATATGTACACAGGGTGTATGTATATAGTGAATGTGTATATGGGTGTATGTATATGTACACAGGGTGTATGTATATAGTGAATGTGTATCTGGGGTGTATGTATATGTACACAGGGTGTATGTATATAGTGAATGTGTATATGGGGTATATGTATATGTATATAGGGTGTATGTATATAGTGAATGTGTATATAGGGTGTATATGTATCACAGGGTGTATGTATATAGTGAATGTGTATACAGGGTGTATATGTTCACAGGGTGTATGTATATAGTGAATGTGTATATAAGGTGTATGTATATGTATATAGGGTGTATGTATATAGTGAATGTGTATATAGGGTGTATATGTTCACAGGGTGTATGTATATAGTGAATGTGTATGTAAGGTGTATATGTATATAGGGTGTATGTATATAGTGAATGTGTATATAGGGTGTATATGTTCACAGGGTGTATGTATATAGTGAATGTGTATGTGGGGTGTATGTATATGTATACAGGGTGTATGTATATAGTGAATGTGTATATGGGGTGTATGTATATGTATATAGGGTGTATGTATATAGTGAATGTGTATATGGGGTGTATGTATATGTATATAGGGTGCATGTATACAGTGAATGTGTATATAGGGTGTATATGTTCACATGGTGAATGTATGTATGTATAGTGAATGTGTATGTAAGGTGTATGTATATGTATATAGGGTGCATGTATACAGTGAATGTGTATATAGGGTGTATATGTTCACAGGGTGTATGTATATAGTGAATGTGTATGTAAGGTGTATGTATATGTATATAGGGTGCATGTATACAGTGAATGTGTATACAGGGTGTATATGTTCACAGGGTGTATGTATATAGTGAATGTGTATGTAAGGTGTATGTATATGTATATAGGGTGCATGTATACAGTGAATGTGTATATAGGGTGTATATGTTCACAGGGTGTATGTATATAGTGAATGTGTATGTAAGGTGTATGTATATGTATATAGGGTGCATGTATACAGTGAATGTGTATACAGGGTGTATATGTTCACAGGGTGTATGTATATAGTGAATGTGTATGTAAGGTGTATGTATATGTATATAGGGTGCATGTATACATGTTAATGTGTATATAGGGTGTATATGTTCACAGGGTGTATGTATATAGTGAATGTGTATGTAAGGTGTATGTATATGTATATAGGGTGCATGTATACAGTGAATGTGTATATAGGGTGTATATGTTCACAGGGTGTATGTATATAGTGAATGTGTATGTAAGGTGTATGTATATGTATATAGGGTGCATGTATACAGTGAATGTGTATACAGGGTGTATATGTTCACAGGGGGTATGTATATAGTGAATGTGTATATGGGGTGTATGTATATGTATATAGGGTGTATGTATATAGTGAATGTGTATGTAAGGTGTATGTATATGTATATAGGGTGCATGTATACAGTTAATGTGTATATAGGGTGTATATGTTCACAGGGTGTATGTATGTAGTGAATGTAGGCTGTATATGTATACAGGGTGTATGTCCATAGTGAATGATGTATAAGATGTATGTATGCATATGTATACAGTGAATATGTGTATAGGGTGTATGTATATGTATACAGGGTGTATGTATATAGTGAATGATGTATAAGATGTATGTATATGTATTCAGAATGTATGTATATAGTGAATGTGTATGTAGGGTGTATATGTATACAGGGTGTATGTATATAGTGAAAGTGTATTTAGGGTGCATATGTATACAGGGTGTATAAATACTGTATAGTGAATAGGGTGCCATTTGGGACATAACCTAGACCATAACTTGTTCTCATCAGTTGTATCTGTGGTTTGAACCCTACAGACATTGATGAGTGTCTGAACAAAACCGTGTGTGGTCCCGATGCCAACTCTCTGTACCAACTCTAATGCAGCACACAGCTGTACCTGCCTCTTTGGTTACCTGCTCACCAGCCCAGATGCCATAGCCAGCCCCTTAAACCCATGCCTAGGTCTGTGACATACTTCACTGAGAGTGCGCGTGTATGCTTGCATGTAAAAGTGTGTGTGTATATGTGTGGTGTATCTTTGTATGTGTATCTGTTACTGTATGTGTGTATATCCCAGTGTTTGTTTCTCCCTGTAGACATAGATGAGTGCGCTAACACCCCTGGTCTATGTGGTCTCCACTCTGTGTGTACCAATGCACCAGGGACCTTCCACTGTTCCTGTGTGGAAGGATACTTCTCCTCCACTGGAGTACTGTGGGAAACTGACTTCACTGTGTGTGAAAGTGAGTCATACTTGTATTGTTTGGAAATATATTATGTACAGAAGAAGTCCAGTGTAGTGAAATGCTTCGGAGGTCTGATGGGAACTTGATATATTATTTTCTCTCTTTTCTCTCTCTTTCTCTCTCTTTTTTATTTTTTATTCTCTCTCTTTTTTATTTTTTATTTATCTTAT